>NC_142717.1:44437732-44739998 GCF_055471065.1 Atractosteus spatula | reverse complement strand
GATAATATTATGAAGCGGCAGTGGGGTTTATCATACGCATAGCAGAGTGCCCTGTTCAGTCAGGAGATACGACCCGTCCGTGTTAATGCATCAACATGCACAAGACCTTCTGTGACTTTGAAGTAAAGTTAAGTTGGCATAAAAATCTTAAGAAACTTTCATATGGATGCCTGGGATGTAAACTGAAATAACAAAAAATTGCATGTGATAGGCAGAGGGGGATATGGTTCTTTATTATTCATCTGTAATGCTTTTTGATTTGCGGCATGTGTTACAGTATATCTAGATCATATACTGTGGAAACTTCTTCGCTTTCTGTGTTTCTGTAGTTCAGGTTCAGCTATAAACGTGATGTGAGTTTTGTGTCCTAAATTCTTTAACCACCTTAACAAACCCTTATTACTTTATTCCTGGATTTTTATTCCTGCACTCAGTTTAAGTTTCTTTTAAGTTGAAGATTGAAACTTTCCATTAGTTTCTACTTGTACCTAATTCATGTGCCACTATTGATTCTGAAGAAGTTCAGTGGGTTGACTTTGGGGATTTAAATCAGATTTGAATACTTGAATCAGGAACCCTTGTCTTCTGTTGAAAACTAAAAAAGTTTGTTTGCTTCAGCAGCCTGTTAGTGTAGGGCATTCCCTTAAGCCCAAGAATCCATCTGGTTTCTCTTCCCTGGACTAATTCCACTGCAGCAATATCTTTATCCAATGTGGTAACTAAAACTGTGACATGTAACAGGTAATAGAGTGGCACAGTGTTCCAGACATGATCTGGCATACTGGCGATTGCAGTGTATTGTACAATTATAACATAACCTCCCTTAATTTAAGTTCTAGACTTTAAACTATAAATTCTACCATTGTATTTACCTTACAGTATACTGTATGTGCTTCCCGGTCTAGAAGATGTACATGATATACTGTATTAACATAACCACCTAATTGTTCTTATAAGTCACTTCCTCAAACTCATTGTTTCCAATTTTATATTTGACATCAAACTTAACTAGTTTAGTCACTATACCAGCATGTCAATCACTGATATAAATCAATAAGATATAATCAATACATGTCCCTAATACAGATCCCTGTGGTACTCTGCTAATTACACCAGACCCAATTCAAGCTGTCCATTATCCAGGTGTTAGTCCAGGTGCATGTTTCCTTGAATCTCTATCACCTGTGTTCTCAACAACCTGGAAGCTCCTGAGCCATTGGAAGCTCATGTTAGAAGTGTCACCTAACATAACACTGTCCGTTTCAGGCCCTGCGATCCTGTAGCCTTGATAGATGCCTTTATTTGACCACAGTGTGTCTGCTGCAGCACATTCTGGAGGTCGTGAACCCACTGAAAGTGCTCTGCATGAGCACACGGCTCCTGACCTGTGGAAGGTGCACTGGCTTCTTGTGATGTTCGTGTGGAGTTGAAGGCTCTCCTGCTCACAAAGTCACATACTCTGTTGAAGAACAGGTGATGCGTGCTGGGTTCCATCAGACTAGGGCAGAGGTACCAGCTGTGCCCTAACTCCCTGAGAATTAATCTTTCATTAGGAATTTTATTCAACTCCTTCTGAAAATCTAATTATACAGTACACATCATATGCTTAGTTAGTGGCCATTACTGCATATGGTGAAGTTGGTTTGTCTTAGTTGAATCACATATTGAGATTTCATATACCCGCAGAGGCAAGGTAATCCTGCACTACTGGGACTTTGAGCCTGGTTAGAAACATACAGTATCAGGCAGCTAAAGCACATTTGTATGAAGTTATATCTGCGGGATGCAGGTTAGTCTTTATCTTGGTGTTTTTTCTTGGTTGTTTCTTTATATTACAACCCATATATTAGCAATGCTAACCACAGCACCACTGTGCCTCTCCTCATTGTGACTCTTTAATTCTTACTCTGAATGGAGAAGAAGTGAACACGTGCTGTATCTCTGTACACCCCTAAATCATAAATCCTTCTGCTATCAATTATGGATATTGTTGTTTGTATTTCCTTGTGAATAAGACTCTAAAGAAAATACTTTAAAGATTGTTTGGGGATTTTTTCCTCTGCTATAGTGTACTGTATAGCGTGTTGAACAGATGGCTTACTTCAATTATATATATTTTGATTTTGGAATAAGTGGTTCAATTATGAAAACAGAAACATGCCCATAACCTAAAATCAAAACCTTTAGAAGGAATTTGGAGAACAAATAGAAAATAATTACATGCTTGCAAAAATACTTTTATGCTTTTGCTTTTGCAGTATATAGAATGATTCCAGACTTGTCTGTTTTCATGTGTGACTGTGGGAAATATGCACGGTAGTGTCCATCACCTTACTGGAAACGTAATTTCTCACAGTCAGTACTAAAGATTATTTAAAATGTTATTACTAGTAGATTTATTATTTATTATTGATTTATTTTATTACTGGTCTATATCTATCTTAAATTGCCCTTCATGGAATTAATAAATTATTCTGAATTTAATTGGTAAACTAAAATTCTATTGAACTTAGATCAGACCCAACCTTTCATGAGGAATGAGCCAGGGTGCCGCTGCAAGAGTGTGGATGGAGTGATGGGAGGAGTGTGAGAGAAGGCAAGGGTGTGCAAAGGCAAGCTCAGAAAGCAAGATATATATATATATGAGAGCAGAAGTGGGAGAGATTAGGATCTGACCTTTGTCCCAAATTTCTGTTAAAAATTCCATAATATTCTCAGTTCTGTTCTAAGAAGTATGATGTATGAAAAATGAAAAAATAGTATATTTTGTATAAAATGTATGTGAAAAAATAGTTAAAAACCTGCTATAAACATAAAAAAAATCATTTTATTTTAATATACTGTATTTGAAAATATTTGTCTGTAATGAAGTTTAAAAGGTGGACGATTTTTTAGGTTTTTAATCTAAACAAAGTGTTGGTTTATTTTTCCCTCATGGACAGTTTTTTAAAAATGTTTTAGTCTAATCTTTTTAGTGGAGCATACAAATGTGCTAATTGTCTTACTGTTGTTATTGTTCACTTGTTTCAGCTTGACCAACTTCGTATTGGAGACTTGCGACAATATTTTGATCTAATGAATACAAAATCAGTATTATAAAATGTTCACTCACCAACAGATTTGTTGAAAAAGATATTGTGTTTGTCTTGGTGTAGGTTACAAGCAATGGCATTTCCTGTCTTCTCTTTTTTTTTATTCCTTCAGCTTTTTTCAAAGATTCTTTTTCCAAAGAATTGTGAGTGAAGATCACAACTGAGCAGATTCCCAGTTGTAAAGAGTGAATATTTGGCACAGTTTCATTTTTGTTTAGCCAACTGGAAATAGTTTTCTGGTGCAGTGAATATTTTGTTTCTGTAGTGGACTATAAACTAAGTAGCAGAATGGAATGATAATGCTAAATATTACTGGCTTTACTGAAAAAAAGCTGTAAAATGTCTTTGCAATTTTTGTAATACACATTGTTAATTAAATCCTAATTGACAGAAAGAAAATAGGAATTTCTATATATATAAACATACATTATATATGTGCACATAGTTATGTGTACAATATTATTATTATACATTTGAATAATATATAATTTTACTCAATTATAAACGCATTAATGTTTTATCATATTGGACAACATTTTGGAAAATTGACAAACTAAACTGAGACAAGACTGAGGCCGTACTCACAGGCTTCCAACATCAGCTTCGTGAAGTTGTGGAGCTAACTTCAGTGTTGTTGATGGTTATGAAATGATTCCTCTTGTGGAAGCCAGAAACGTTTGTGTTGCTTTTGACCTTGTGTGGTCATGTTAGAAGCATCCACTGGGAATCTTTTTCTGCATCTGTATAACACTGTTATATGCGATCCTGTAGCCTTGATACATGCCTTTAATTCACCACAGTGTGTCTACTGTAGCACTTACTGGGGCTCATGAACCTACTGAAAGTGCTCTGCATGAGCACATGACTCCTGACCTGTGGAAGGTGCACTGGCTTTTTGCCCCCAAGCTCTGGAACTCTCTCCCCAAGGATATCAGAGAGTCACCTTCTCTAAACTCCTTCAAATCCAGACTCAAAACCCTCTTCTTCAGAAAAGCCTTTACTTAACTGGTTCCATTCTTTGCCCCTCTGCTCTTCTTAGTACCACCATCCACAGTCTCCTCTATATATTTTAATTGTGTTATATCTTGTGTATTCTTCTTATTTATTGTGGTTGTCATCCTGTAAAGCGCTTTGAGAAGCCACCTTTAAAGGCGCTATGTAAAATAAAGTTTATTATTATATTATTATAATTATTATTCTTGTGATGTTCGTGTGGAGTTGAAGGTTCTCCTGCTCACAAAGTCACATACTCTGCTGAAGACCAGGCTGCACACACCAGGCCATGGAGCAGGAATGTATGCCAACTTTCATCAGACTGGCACCAGTCATTGTGACAGCCATTCTTTTCACCCCAGGCCTCCTTTCAGGTTGCTCCACCTGGTGGTGAGTGTGAGCAGTATTCCCAATGGGAATACCCAATACTTTCACAGTATTCCCAATGGGTCAGGGCCCGGCGTCCAGTCCAAAGTGGGGCGCCCTGCTGCACTGCCCGAGTCAGAGGGTCAGAAGGTTGAGCCCCTCGGACCTTATGACCTGCGTTCCTTCCTCAGTGCTTCTCAGATTTGGTATTGAGAGGGCTCAGGTCTCTCCTTGCCAGATCTCCAGGTTGCCTGCCTCCCGATCATTTTCCTGCAGTTTTTTAAAAAAGCGAAAAATTAAAATCTGCCAGTTTGGGGGGAACAATAACGCTATATTTTCTGAGTAATTACTAAAAGTTGGCTTGCCACAGATACATGGTTAAAAGTGTCAGTTTAACTCAAAGTATTTTATGTTCAAATTGTACAATGGGGGATACTAAGACTAAATTTAGAACATTTTGTATAATCTTGGTCTCAAGACCTAGATTATACTGTTCTAGTGGAACAGTGGAACATGAACCGTGGGACACTTCTTTACACAAAGGGTTGTGGGAGTGTGGACCAATCTGCATCACGTCTTTCAAAAAATGGCTGGATGAGATGCCCTGATCAAGTTCTAACAACCAAATGGGTTAGATAGCACGAATAGTCCACATTCATTTGAACCCCTCTAATAGTAGGTTTTTTTCCAGTGCATCAGACATTGCACTTCTGAATTCCTACTATGAATACAATTAATTAAAAATGATAAATTGCTGCTGTGGTTAACAAATTCCATGTGCTGGGAATACATCTGTATTTCCCTGGTAATCTTTGTAAAATCCCAGCTGTAATCACCAGTAATGATCTCACTTCAATTACAACACATGTAAACAGAATATTTCTTAAGTCTGGGTGCCACTTTCTGGTTATTTGTTTAGCATTTGTTTTATACACATTTTAGCCAAACTTATTGCATAGATGTTGTCTCACAGCAGATTGTATAAAATCAAAGTCTATATTGAGGATGCATCAATATACAAAACTCTTTTGTTGAGGAAAGAGTGTAATGAGAAAAACGAGTTACAAAAAAGGTAAAATATATTTTTGGAACAATGGTATTCAGAGGAGCTATTAAATTATATTTAAGATGGTGTGGTGGCTGTGGGCTGTTAAGGGAGCTGTGGACAAGAAGGCTGTAGAGATCAGGTGGTCAGTAGTGTGAGATGATGATGTGGAGATCAGGTAGGTGGTCAGCAGTGTGAGATGATGTAGAGATCAGGTGGTCAACGGTGTGAGATGATGTGGAGATCAGGTGGTCAGCGGTGTGAGATGATGATGTAGAGATCATGTGGTCAGCAGTGTGAGATGATGTAGAGATCATGTGGTCAGCAGTGTGAGATGATGTAGAGATCAGGTGGTCAGCAGTGTGAAAATGACAGGCTCTATCACCAATGATAGAGGTTTCAGATGAAGGGTCACCCTGTGAAATGGAGATGTTTTGTTCATTGACCCTGGGAATTGAAGGGGTGTTGGAGTGGAAGTTGGAATGCAGATCTGGATGTGGGACTTCCTCTGGGGTTGAATATTTTTTCCACCATGCCTCGTTCCTTCATACAGCATCTCTGTTCTTTTTCCCCACACACCTAAGGAAGGCTCTCCTTCCCAGTTGTTTTTCTTTCATTTACGGTATTTCTTTTTATTTTAGCTGTGACATGAACCTCTGCTTCTTCCCTTGCAGCAAAAAAGGCTGGAAATACCTTCTAGTTTATTAGAGATCTAGAGATCTAGTTTATTAAATGTTCATCATTTGTTCTGAGGTGCATCTTAAAAAACACAAAGGAGAAGCAGTCAATCCCCTTTATCCTTCTTTGAAATTAGACCATAACTAAATTAAACAAAGACAGGGGCAGATAAAGTCAACATTAAACCAGATCTAATTTCAATACTTTCAAACCATTGCATGCTGGTTATAAAAATGTCAGTTCTAATTGAAAAATGATTGGACACAAACAGGAAAGTGGAAGGAACTGATATCACTCTTGGGACAATTAAAACCTACATGAGATTCTAATTTCTAAGGTATGCAACTACCATAAGAACACAAAACCAGTCAAGACAGGTTGTGCAGTAATTAAGTTGTATAATTCACTGAGACATTAATTTGGAATATTGCAGACATTTTATTTTCCATATATCACAGTTGGTAAGTATATCTTAAAAGAAAGACAGTAGTTGTATTCTGAGGATGCTGAGTCTGAATTAAAGATTAAAATGAAAATGATTTCTAAATAGGGAGATTTTGTAGCACTATATCAAATACTTCAAGGAAAAAGCAACCATTCAGTCTGTTCATCAGGAAAAATGCTGACAGAAAACAAAAACACAGTTACTTCACCCTCAACAAACTTAAGGAAGAAGTCTCAGGAAGGCTACTTGTAGGTGAAGTGTTTGTTGTTTGTTGTTGTTGATAATGACCTTAAACATGGAGCTGGGATACAGCTAAAACACATAAAATGCAGAGACGACAAAGCAGTGGTTTATAAAACCTTAAGCTGACATTAAGCCCATTGTAAACCTAGAATACGAGCAGGGCAGGAAACTTAAAAAGGTATCATCTACCAGTATAAACAGCCCCTTTAGCTGAATGGATGTATTAAGGAGAGTGTAGCTCACCCCCCTCCACTCCCCCCATCTGGGGCACACCTCTGTGTCCCCAGGTGTAACAGTAATAGACTTAGGAAACATTTAATCTCCTCTGCAAAATATCACTCTCATCTGCTGAAACACGGTTGTACTTTAATCTTTGTTGATGATGTTTGTCTGTGCTTGTATTGTTGTGTTGGGCTCTGCCGTTAAACACATTTCCCTCAGAGGATAATAAAGCATGAATAGAGCTGACTAAATGGAAGGAGGGTTGATACACTGTTAATATTGTCAGACAGGATGCCCAGGATATGTACAGTACAGCGTTTATTGATGAAAGTGTGTGTTGGGGAAGGTTGATCTTATAAGCCTTAAGTCAGCCATCAGGAAAATTTCTTGTTGTACTTTCTTTTGAGAAATAAATCAACACTTGTACTCATTCTACCTTTCTTTGTTCTAGTTTATTAATTATATAAACTTATTGGTTAATTTTGACTGCCACTGTATACAGTAGGTATCCTCTGAGTAATATATAAGCACGAAAACAGCTATAAGATCAAAATAGTTTGCCTGCAGAAAGCAGGTTTGCGAAACATCTGTGTGGAAGACAGCTCTTGAAAGCGTTTACACCCCATGGATCATTACCATTCCCAAACACCCTCTGGGTTTACCAGCAACACATGCACGCTGCGTATTTCCGAGACTCCTTCGCTGCATGTCTTAAAACAGAGTGTGTTTAAAATGCACTTTCCCAGCCGAGCTTTCAGAGTGATTTGCTTTGCATGCCACATTAATCCACTCCACATTTTCAGGGCTGAGCTGTCACAGCTCCACTTGTGAGGTGATTTTTTTTTGTAGTCAGTTTTTTTTTAGGAGCGTAGCAGCAGGGTGTCGGCTTGACAGGCTCCCAGCGGGTGGTGGGCACAGCTAGCTGTCGTGATAACGTCTCCAGCTTTTCAGCATCTCCTGCATGCAGCCAAGGTTTGTGGTGGGCCCTGCACTGCTGGTAGGAGGTCCAATTATATTATCTAATTTGCTCGTAATTATATCACACAGCGACTTTAAGTGTCGTTAGAGAATGCTTATTTGTGTTTTAAAATCTCTAAAGGGAAAGGCGGAGCTGGTCCTTCTAAGGTGGTAGCACTAGACAGGCAGGCTGCAAGAGAACCAATTCTATATAGGGAGCAGAAAAAAAATGTTCTTCGACTTTTGTTACATTGAAAAACCCCTAACGTTCACACAAAAAAAGAAAGTAAAGGCAGGTAGTCAGAATGTTTTCTAAATTTAGTGTTTTGTTTTATTTAACTACTTAGGTGAGCCTGTACACAGTCGATCGTGTTTATTAAAACAAACTGCACACAGTCCTGAAACCATCCATTCACCCCTCTCCTCGCTGCTTTATTCACTACAGGGCTGCAGGGGAGCTGGAGCCTATCCCAGCACAACGCAGAATGCTTTCTGTATGGGACACCAGTCCATTGCAGGGCACAGACACGAACACGCACACATCCACACCTAGGGGAATTTTCCCAGTGCCCAATCAACCTACCAGCATGTGTTTGGACTGTGTGAGGAAACCAGAGCACCTGGAGGATACCTGTGCATACACAGAGAGAACATATCAACTCTATACAGATACTGTAGCACGCCAGGAACTGAACCCAGGACTCCTAGCAATGCAAGGACTCAATGCTAACAACTGTGCTACCATTTCATCCCACAGGTTAAACTGTCGTAGAAAATATAAAAAATGACCGGAATAAAAATACAGACTCAGGCTATGACACAGTTCCCAGATGAAGACAAGGACTCTTGTAGACAACAAGACAGAAAGTTCTAAGATTACAGTGTGTAATTGGTGAGTGGGGTCAAGTTCAGGACTACTTTAGACAGCTGCAAACATAATGGACAGTTTTCAAAAGCACCATGAAGAAAACTTCAGATTAATGGAAGTTGCAAAGTGTTAGTATTGATAAACATGGAAATAATCCTCATAAAAATTGAAAAAGGAAATGCAGAATTCAGGTCTGTAGAAAAAAAAATCTCATTTTTCACCTTAATTTAACAGAACATCCTTTCCCAAGACACTTTAATATACAGATATAGGTGTATGAAGTAGGATTCAAAAAGACAAGTTTCAAAGAGGGAAAGGTTTTAAATTATTGTAAGCAGCCTAAAAACACAGTTTAATTTCTTCAGAGTTAACCAGCTCAGCTCAGAAGACAAGCCAATGTTTGCCAATGAGTAGCTAATTTAGTAGCTTTCTTTTAAGATTTATTTGTGACATTTGGAGAAAAAATAATATCTATAATACTTCAAATTTAATTTAACTCTGGATTATAGATCTTAATTGCTAGCCTTTATTTCATTTCCATATGTAAGTCAGTTAAAAACCAATTCTCATTTATAGTAATGACATGGAAACATGTGTACGGTATGTTGCGGAGAATTTATTGAGGTAATCTAAGTGGAGCAGTTCTAATCTTGCTCAATAATAGAACAGTAGCATTGCACCTGGGATATGAACCTACGTCTAAAGCCAAACTACATCTTCACACTGCTGCCAATATAAGAAGTCACTTGGGTGGTAGTATTATGCAAATAGGAGCCAACTGCTTACAAGTCAGTTATGAATTACAGGAAAGGTCTTATTAAAAGTACTTTTATGGTATTTCTGACAAAATTAAGTCAATAACATTATAAAATAGAACACAATACTGGAAATACAATAGGCTCCTGTGGGACACCTTGAACAGGGCAAGAATTGATCTAGTGGTTTGAAGACTAAAATATGTTATGTTATTCAAATAACTCTCAGAAAAGAATATTGAATTCTGAGGTACTGTAAAACCCAATACATTTTGCATTAAGTGGGAAAAATAAATCAAAATCCTTTGACAACAAATCCTCACTAAGGAAGATATCCATAGACATATCCACAAAATTAGTTATTTTAAGCAAACTAGTTCAAGATTTCCTGAAACTATCCAACTGCACTGGTAATTTTACACAACACATAAAGACTTAAACAACAGAAGCAGTACTGTATGTTTTCTGTACAGATATTCAAATATATAAAATTATACTTGAGATAGTGCCGTAGTTTAAATTTGTGACAAATCTTTTTTCCCTCTATTTTATTATTTTTAATTTAAATGATTTTGAGGACAATACAATTCCAAGTTAGATCAAACTATTTCAACATTGAAAAATGCCAAGTGAATAATAAGAGTTTCTGTCTTGTCCACATCGGACAGATGTGGTACCGCAGAAACATTCACAAAGGCTGAATGAGCACAGAAAAACCATCATCATCAGAAACATCATCATACAAAGAAATAGGATCATTCACAGAAACATCACTGTCCACAGAAACAGCAACATCCAAAAAACAGTATCATCCACAGACACATCATCATTCACAGAAGCATCATCATTCATAGAAACAGTATCACCCACAGAAATAGCTACATCTGCAGAAACATCATCATTCAAAGAAACAGCAACATTCATAGGAGTCTCTGCTGAAATTTAGTTCAGTAATTATTTTGTCTACTTCAGCACTGCTGCTGTTACAATAAGACAAAGTGGGTGAGTGGGGCTATCTGTTTTGGACAATTACAAATTATACATGCAGATATACAAAGTGAAAGCAATCACATTCAATTCAATTAGCCCTGTGTAACTTCTTGTCTCTGGACATATCATCTGTAGTTTCCTATTTCTTTTCACTTACTGTATGTACTGTACTGTATGTGCCTGTAATAAAAACTTCAAAGTTTAATTTCAGTACTAGGAGCGTTTTTAAGATCTCTCTGTAGGTGCGTCAGTTTCTGTAATTCTACCTTCTGCTTGTAATAGTCACCGGAGGCATGAGTGCTGCCAGAAGTCAATGTCACTATTGATGTCTGCTGTGATGCTAATGAGTTTGCCATGTGAAAATTCATTCTTCTTTACTTCTGTCCTGGAATTATGACTGTTGACTGTCATTATGAATGCCTTCAAAGGGTGAAATACAAATATTGTATTGTCTTTGAAAACAAATCTGTTAAACAATAGTTTTACAATTGACATTGGTCTGCTTGTGGCCCGCCATTATTTTGACTTATAGGAATGAGTTATAGCCCTGGATTGCTCATATATTCAACTTCCTCCCTCTAAGAAGTACAAAGACTTTAAAGCGTCTTGGGTAAGCTGGAGTGGTATTGTCTAGAAATATCTCTGTCTGTTTTTCTCTCTACTGTTGTACCTACACGGGCTTCTGCTTTGGACAAGAAAATGCACATCAACAGAGAATTAAAAAACAAAAAACTCAATGCAAAAAAAATACAACTGGCTTTTTTTTTGTTTTACAGACATTCCAACACCTCCAGGAAACTTGAACTCCTACCAGAGGGTCTGACATTCATTTGCTGCTACATCTGTACTGGAGCACATGTGCACACACAACAGAGATGGAGCCACTACAATGGAAAAAAACGCCCTGGCCTTGAATTACAGCACCCACATTCTCCTTCCGAAACCACTGCGCTTTCGCCAAGGACTAATTATTCGGAGTCACACCAAAACGGATTTAACCCTGCAGGTCACGAATGAGAAAAACATCTTTTCAAATAGAACCATTAACTGCAGTTTGAATGATATTGCTGATGGTACTTCTATGTGATAGCGTTTTTAAAGCACAATTAAATATATATTTTTCATATTTGCTTGCCATAATACTATTTGTGTTTTTTGTATGTGAAAAACAGCAAAATCAATCACAACTTAAAACGATTGGCACAGAAGCGCAGTAATCTGCTGGTTAGTGTAGGAGTTCATTTCTGCCTACTTTTAATGAGACCTTTTGATACCGCACTGCACAGTGCATTTTACCAATTGGCCTATTTTTATTATAATCTGATTTTTCTTTACTTACTGCTCATTTAAGAGGAATTGATAACAATTGATAACGATATCAGCTTGTATTGATTAATAACTGCATTTGATTGGACTGCAAATGATAACTGCAAACTCATAACATCATGCACATGCTGTGTCTTGCATTTATTAATCAAACCTGTGATGTGTGCAATTTTAAAAGAATCCTTGGGTGTAAGAGTCATGTCTAAAGCATTGGGATTTCGCTATGAGCGCTTGAATACTGACTGAGGCTGGTTTAACTAGAAATGGGCTCTGTGACAAGCAAGTGGGGAGGATGTGTGGGGTGTGAATCATTAATTCTCATGACAGCACAGTTGTCAAAAAAGTGAAAAAATAAAGAAAATAACACATGCTAATGATTAATGATCATTAAGGCACCCAAATTCTCCTTTATGTCTCCAATTTTTTTTTATACTCAGCTGTGGAACCATTTGATGGCAGTGCTGTTCTGCTGAGGACTGATTAAAGAACGACCGCAAGAAATGGCCAAATCCTTGCCTGGAGAAACAGGCAGAGCAAACCCGACAGGCTGGAAATCTTCACATGTTCCTCAGCGAGATGGAAATAAGAGAGCAATGATGTTGGGGGGGGGGGGGGCTTATTTTAAGATCTTGGCTAATTCCCACAAATACAAACAGATGTCTGTAATATTTTAGAAGTCAATATGTGTCTTAGTTTAGTACTATTAGCAAAGGCAATAGAAGGGACATCCCTATTTGCTTATTGATGAAAGATCTTACAGAACATTCACAAAACCTTGGTTCCCCATTATTTTATTACAGACAAATGTTCTTCCGAGTCCCACCTTTCTTTCGTTTGACCACTGACTGAAGTTGTTAAAGTAGATGAAACATCGAAGACATGTCCTGACCTCATCAAAAATTGTTCTTTGATAACGCACTGGAAAAGCAAGGTTTTTGACTACTAGCAGGATAGAAAGGAGCCACAAGGAAGACCTGGTTTTTGGTTTCTATTTATTCTTACGTTGGGTGTACCTGCAGCACACAGGGCGTTGATTGTGAAACAGTAATGGATAAATGTGGGTGAAACATGTAAGATGTTGGGAGTAATTCCGTACTGAGAGACCAAAGCATAGCATGTGGGACCTCTAAGCAGTTTTCTTACAATTAACCAACTCTGAATGTAGCGCTGCGCTTTGGTGAAATTTATTGATCGCCTACAGTTCTAATTGGTTGCTCTTGACTTGACCCTGCATAGATGTGTCTTTCAGCTGTTGTCCTCGTGTCTCGCAGGCCACAGCCGGCATAGTTTTGGGTCTTGTGAGCAGTATTTATATAACTGCAATAAATCCTTGGTCGTAAGTTAGTTAATGTCTATATTATATAAATGATTTTGTCAGCATACTGTTGGGTGTAACAGAATACTTTCTAACCAAAGTTTATGTCATTTCCTACTTTCAGACCAGATATTACAGTATTGCTAAGGTAGAGATGCCAAACTTAAGTCTGAGAATAGAGGGACTTGCGCTTAATTTAATTAAAGATGTAAGAAAGAGGCCCCTGAAAGTTAGACAGCTCGGCCAGTGTAATAGAGTTTTCCCCAAACTATGTACCACAAAATATTATGTGGTAATGCCTGACCATGTAATTCTTCCGGAGAAAAAAAAAACAGGACTCTTTCTAACGATGAGTGCCACATCCACCAGCCAAAGACCAGAAGGGATCAGCAGAAGAGGACGCCTTATGATTTATGTCTCTGCTCTCAGACACAGAAATTAAGCTGGCAATCCGCGTAAGAAAATCTCACATTTATTGTGCTGGTTAAAACATTTTTTATTGGTAAGATTAGTTTCCCTTTTAGATGTCAAAGTTATTACAATTTTTGTTTTACAGTACCATTTGATGATGGTGTTTTAATAAGGTTTGAATATATTTTTTTCACATTTTAAGAGTCTGCAAGAGTGTGTTAAAAGATTTAACAAAACAGCATCTACTGCAAACTCATAACTGTAGTTGCATGAGTAAATCTAATGAAAACAATACTGTAAATACGTTCATGCTGACTACGTACAGTATAATGTTAAGAAATAATTTCTGTTAAGGCTGTCTGATGTGTCATAGTGTCCTGGTACTTGCTGTATGAGTTTTAATTCAGAATTCGACAAACACCATGTGAAAATCATGGGTGAATTGAAAAGACTCACTTGATAGTTATCAAGATGTCAACAAGACCAGTTACTGTAAAATAATAATAGTGAGAGTCAATTTGAGGTGTGATATACTTTGATACGTCTATAATGCACTACTATTTAGTGTGATTAAACAAAAAAAAGTTTGATTAAGCAAAACACAATATTACGTACTGTAAATACATAAATGAGTAGATAAGTATTGTATTTTTAAATACAATACCAAAAATTGTACTGGTACCAAAATAACAGATCTTTTCTGCTGATAGGAATGTAACTGTGTTCACAGAAGAAAAGGTGATATTTTTGGAGTACTTCATTCCTATAGTCAGGTGTTATCTCTGCCATTAGCTACCAAAACTGAAACCAGAACTGCTTCTTTTAATGACATGACTTAAAGCTTTTTCACAGCCACTGTATTTCTTTGTTCAATAACCAAGGCTTCCAAAGAATATTTGTACACCACATTTTCATGAGAACATTAATTTGGTTATAGTCTTTATTGCATGTTCTGGGTGGCACAACATAATGAACAAATTCTTTCGTCCTATACAAGGAGCTTTGCTACTGCAAAATCACATATGTTTGGCAAAGCCGTTTGGAAGTGAAGGGAACAGGATTGTTTGCATTGTTTTTGAAATTCCCAGACATCTGAAGTACATTCTGCAGTCTGGGAAGGGAAACCAATGTCTACCATGTCAATCTCAATACCAGTGTAGGACATGATATTAATATGTACAATGGGTGGGCATCTGTCTCTGAACACCTTTCCAGTTTATGGTGTGTTTTAAGAGCAAGCAGTGCCTATGAATTATGGGAATGAATAGTAATTCACTCTCACCCTCTCTTTACATGCTGGAAAAGACAGCCACCTTATAATTCTGCTTTATTTATATAAAGTCAATGTTAGCAGCTACAGAAAACTGTGTTGAAGCTTGTTTAGAGGGCTCTGCTTTTGTGTGATGAACACCCCACATTCTCTGTTTCCATTTGTGTGCCTAGTTAAATAAACCTTGAGCTTCATCTGCATAAGAACACAATGGGGTTTGCAAACATGCAACACTTTGTTAGTAGTTAATTGATCCAAAGGTCTCGGCCAGCTCTTTGTTGAAAGATGCCAGGGTTCATTGGCTTCACCAATATGGCTGGGAAGCTTGTTCCACACTCCTATAATCCTGTGTATGAAACTGTTCCTCCTGCTCTGTGTTTTTAATGCCATGTCAGGTTGTTTAGATTTGTGTTCCCAGGTCCATGTTTCTAGAGGACAAACTGTGAAATTCAGGACATGAAACCTGTAAATCAGAATGGAGTATTTATCAGATATTTATCAGGAGTATTTATCAGAATTAGGTTCTAATATATTGTTTTCACATTTTATGAATCTGCAAGAGTGTGTTAAAAGATTTTACAAACCAGCATCTATGCAAACTATATAATATACAGTAGGTGGAACCAATCTTGAATAGCTGGCTGAAAACAAATACAGTACGTGAATTTAGTGACAAAGCTGTGAAGACGGGTGCTTGCAGTAAAAAAAAAATGTCTTGACTGAAATAGGAGACAAATTTAAAACATTTGGATAAATCAAAACACTGGCCAAACATATCACAAATGGGATCTACTATCCTCATGTATTGATCTGATTCTGCTGAAGAACTCACTGACCATGCTGAGAGTTTAGAATTGCCAGTAAATGAAGCCCCAGTTGACAGTGTCAGTATTATCAATGATCGAGCAGACTGAATATGTTGACTGTATTTATGAAATAATTAAATAACTACAAAGTCATGACTGATATTCCCACGGATTATGGACAGGGTGCTTTTATTCCAAGTATGAGCATTATGCAGAGTTGTGAGCATATTGGGGGTTTACTGATGAGTTCATTACTTAAGAATCTCAAGACACATCGTTTTTACTTTATGTATGTCTCTCATTTTGGTTTGAAGAACCTGTCTTTCAAATCGAATGCAGATTCCTCGTGATTATTCCTGTTGCATCTGGCAGCACATTAAAGGGAAATCGTCATCTAATAAAAATTCAGACACTGAAACATTGGCGATCAATGTGTTAGTGTGGTATCTCAAAGGGAAAGACAGTGGAGCAAATAATTAAAGGATGATGCTGAAGGAGATGCAATCTGCCAGACAAAGATGTAGCAGGTCTTGCAAATGTAATCTGCTCCTAAGTGCGAGGTTATGTCAAGCACTAGCAACTGCTTTTCGCGTACTGTCTGGCACAAAGGTCACTGAAACCTCTGTGTCCTTCACAAGCGTGTTGGATTGTCTCCCTGAGCTTGAAGGAGACGGACGCACCCCATTTCTCCCACTGAGTTAGGCATCGCATGTGTTTCATTAAAATAGGGAAAAAATCTGACGTCTAGGATAATAAAAAATTGTACAAGACAGGGAAATTGTTTGCAGTCTACCTCCTATCCCATATTTTTTATGCGTCTCAACCTTTTATTTTTTCTTTTGGTATTTCTTCTGGCTTTTGCTCTGTATTTTTGTATTACATATCCTACTTTTACTTTCATCCTACTGGCAGTGTACCATCCAGAAGACGAAATACAATTGAAATGAACTAGAGAATGTTACTCCTTTTCTAGCCTAAACAAATAAATCAATAGATCAGTTGAAAGATTACTGTCAAACTCCGTTAAAGATGGTGAGACCTAAGGCCACTCTAAATGTAAATTTCAAACTTTTTTATATAGGATAATATTTTTAGATTTTTCCTGAAGCATTCCGAGAAACCGATTTATGACTCTGTGTTTAATGATGTCATAAAAAAGGTGAAATATTAATTGATGATAGACAAAAAGGCACATCTGATAACTTCTCTTCATTTTTATAAATGTGTGTTAATGAAAATAAATTGTGGATTTAAAATTATCCATGTGAAATTAATATTCTTATTAATGAACAGTATATAGCTGATGCCTTTATCAAGGGGGACTTAAAGGAAGTGTAAAATATTAACCATGCAAAATGCAATACATAGTGTACGATAAAGAAAACAATATGACGTAATACTGGATCTCATGATGAAATTTCACATTTTTTAAAATAATTTACACATTTTATTATACTCCAAATGTCTAAGAGTATTGTTTACATTAACGGAATCATAAGAAAAATGATACGAAGCACAGATATTATACTTTTAAATCACGCACTCTAAAGGAAGTGTCTATGTATATATGAATAATAAGGAGCAGAATGTAGTATTGTTTCATATTTTATGTTCAGATTAGTCTAGATTAGTCTTCCCAATGCACATTTATTCATTTTATCAATTTAAATCTCTAAACACAAAGTGATATATATCTGCCCCAAACTCACAACATTCATACACTTGGATAAAGAACAAACATTTTTTAAATTTTTTTATAGACAGGAAAATACATATAATAGAGGGGAATATTATGCAAATAGCTCATTGCTCTCTCTTCCAAACACTTTTCTTTCCTGGCGAGGGCTGTCCTGTGAACACATAATAAAATACAGCAAACTTGTGTATGTGGATGCTACAGAAATCAGAAATTTTAATGGCATAGCCATTCTTCAGCTTGAACATGTTTAAGTGATTGAAATTTATTTGATTAAAACATGCCAGATGGTATAAAATACCAAAGACCGTAAAACTCAGAGCCTTTTTCCCTGATCTCCTTTCTTGTGGAGAGCACTGTGCAAACAATTCATGCCCTGTTTTAAGTCAAAGGTGCCACAAATTTTATTTTTTAAACTGTTTACAAAAAGATGATAGTTAAAAATGATGTAGATTTATAACATATTTACTTCTGAACTCCATCCGTGCATTCTTTTCAACTCTGAAAAAGCTGATTAACTGAGATTAAACCCACCCACTGTTCCTGACACATAAACAAGTCACGAGCAAAATATAATCAGTGTAAATGTTATAATTTTGGTTTCGTAATTAGCACATTTTCAACTAATCAGGCCCTGTAAAAGGTCAATCTAGTTTAACGTAAACATGGCAATATTGTATGATACAGCCCATTTACAAAGAAAATCGTGCATTGTGCTGTGTTTGATCGTGAGTTTGCAGCGTTATTTACAGTACAAGACTCACCGCAAGTATGGTAAGACTGCACAAGTTCCGCTCCGACATTTGTATCTTTTACCAAAGCTGGTTTTAAGGGAGGGAGGGATACTAAAAAGCTTTTTTACAAGAAGAATAACAGAAATACAGCACTTTGTGAAAAATAAATGAATAAATAAATGAGAAAACACAATGTTTCGGCTGCGAAGCCTTCTTCAGAAACCTTGTGTTTTCTCTCTTCTCTTTTCAGTATGGAATAAACCTATTGGAGTGTATTTAAACAGGTGCAGCGGAATATGCAACACAGTGTCCAAAAATGCCATTGTACAGTATAGGAGCTCACTTAATTTCTACCATAATTATTAAGAACCATGCTTTTCAATCTCTCGCAACAGAAATCCACTGTTTCTCTTCATCGAAAGTATGGATCTCAGAATAATATTCCAGCTGAAATAACAATCTCGCATGGAATTGCAGCTGCCCTCGGGATGGAACACAACAGCCATTTCTGAGCCAGGAGGCTGCACAATAGCAGGATCATGGGAACAGCTCCAGCAAGGAGTGGGCTGGGAAACTAGCAGTAAACCAAATCAAGCATGTGGAATTCAGGCCGCATGGATTTCTCCAACCTGAACTGGGTTTGGCCATGACACCGGGGACAGAAACCCCCTGCTCTTACGATAAGCACAACAGGGTTTTTTTCAGCCCTGAACAATTGATGGGGATCTTGTTTTCTCACGTGACCATTTCCTGAAAGAAACCGTGGTACACGTTATCAGCTACACCAGCATGGCTGAGCAATTATTTAACTTATTTATTAGTCGCATTTATGTGGCATGTTACGTACATATGGCATAGCAAGTAGCGCAGGATCCCTGAGATGGAAAACATTGAAATACCGGACAGTGTGATGTTAAGTCCTCTTTCATAAGAAGCTTCCTCACCCCTAGTGTTCCTCATCTTATCTCCAGTACCTCTCCACTTTCTAACCATTTTATCCAGTACAGGGTTGTGGGGGAACCAGCGCCTGTGGTGGCGAGCACTGGGAGCAAGGCAGGATTCACCCTGGCTGCGTGTCCTTTGCCAGCCCATCGCTGGACACACACTCATTCCAGGGCCAAACTACCAGTGTGTCTCTGGACTGTGGGAGGAAGCCAGAGCCCCTGGAGGAAACTCAAGCGAACACGGGGAGAACAAGCCAACTCCACTCAGAGAGCACCCCAGGGCCAGAATTGAACATGGGGGGGGTGGGCCCGGTGCCGCAAGGCAGCAATGCTAACCATTGTGATGCTGTGCTAGCCTTATCCGTCGTATATTTATAGATGATGCTTCCACTGTCTGCTTGTGACAGTCTGCACTTGTTGAATGTCGTCCGCTGTGTGTTTTCCCAGTCTTGATTTGTAGTGTTTGATGAACCTCCAAAATCAGTATCATCTGTGGGCCTGACTACATGAATTACTCAGGAACAAGTAATAGGTTTATTCCATGCTGGAAAAAAAGAAGAAAGAAAACACAACGTTTTGGCCGTGGAGCCTTCTTCGGGTGTGAACGCTGAAGTACATTAATTACTCTACCAGCATACGGATTATGGATATAAATTAGGAAGAGCAGTTGTCCTAATGCAGGTACACCACTAATTACATCACTCCAATTTGAGTATTCAGCCTCTTCCCATATCTTCTGTTTCTTATCCATTATCTGGTTCTCAGTCCAAACTTATGCATTCATTTAAATGCAGGAATTCCGCAATTTGAGAATTAATCTTTTATAAGGACATTTATCAAGTCTTCTGAAAATCTAAATATCAGAATTTCTGTTTGTATCCAATACTTTGGAGCTTGTTAAAAGAATAAGGTAGTCACTTTATTAATCTTTGCATTTTGCATTCTTTTGCAATACAGATGATCCTGTAGTTTAGTTTTAATTATTGTTAAAAAACAAATCTTACAATTTTATACCTGTAAAAGAAGAAAGAATTGTGTCATTGCTTGTTTTGGTATTGTCACCCCTTTGATACATATGGATGCAAATGTAACGTAATTACAACGCATTTAGTTAAAGTACTATGGGTATAGCTGGATAACATCAAAGTAAAATAAAGTTTCTGTGTAATTCCTATACTTGAAATGTATTTTCCTGTTTTTCTTTAACTGTGCCCTGTTCCTTTTTTAATAAGGGCCCATTTTTTTTAAATCAATCATACAATGCTTTCTTTCTCCTTATTCCTAAATGTTGTTCCAAGATGATCAAGTCATTACTTTTTAACTATTCATTAACCTCCTCATGGGGTAAGTCTATGCTATGGTTCCAGTGACAAAATATATGAACTCTCTGTCTCAGTCCTTCATAATATTCTTTCCTGAAATTACAAACCTGTGTCTCTGCATTGTACTCTGTATAATTCCCAAAAATACTTCAAAGCCAGACGACACTATGATCACAGTTCCGGAACCGTTCTCTCCCCTCCATTTTCCTTACTCTTTCTTGATCTTTTGAGAACCCATGCTCAATGCAGACATTCTCTGTCGTACTCTGACAATGAAGTCTATAGGCATGTCTACCAGGCAGTTTCTGCAGCTGACATTGTTTTTTATTTGGTTTTGTCCCAGTCTACGTGAGGAAAATTACATTTTCCCATGATTACCAATTCTTTTGTTCCACATATGTTCCTAGTTTTATGATGATTGCACTTCATAGTCCTACTGTATCACTATACATTTTAAATATTTTTATTGCCTCTTAATTCGTCTATGTTGACAAAGTTCCTTCCTTTGCTTGACTGCTCTTTATAATGTATAGAGATACACCCCCTCCTCTTCCATCTTTCCGGTCTCCAGTAATGTTGATTTCATAACCTTTGCTCTCTATTAGCCATTTTAGTGATTCCAATTAAATCAGAATCATATGCTTAAGCAATGATCTCCATTTGTTGCATTTTGGTATAAAATAATCAAATTCAGTCAATTACAGTTATCTTTTCTGTGTTTTTTTTCTGTTCGACAACAGTATTTGAAAGGATTTGTTAATTTATAAATATTGAAGATCTGTGTGTCTGTGCAAAGTGAAACAAAGCCCTAAAACTAATTCCGAGAAGTCAGGGGTTTGTACCCATGCCTTGTTTGAAATAATCATGACACAATAACTATATATAATTTCTAAAAACCTCCATCTATTGTCAGAAAGCTGTTTATTCCTCCAGAGCCATGCTCTGCAAACACAGGGCCCAGGCTGGGACTACACACCTGAGGGGACACCAGTGCATTGCAGGGCACACACACACACGGACAGTTTCAATTCATCAATTAACCTGTCCAGCATGTCTTCAGAAGACTGGAGAAAATCACAGCAGCTGGAGAAAGTTTTTGGAACATGAGGAGATCCAGCAAGCTTGGCTCAGAAGGTGCATCCATCTGCAATCGAACCCAGGACCCAGGAGCTATGAAGCAGCAGTGTTAAGTGCTCTGCTGCCCCTAAAAACTACATGATTGAAATTAATTCTGACTTAAATATTAATATATCAGTAGTATTCATGATATAAAACTGTCTTTTATTTTGAGGTAAAACGAATCCTAAAAATGGTTAAGCTTAACCTGACCAGTGCATCCTAAAATTACATATGTTTGTGAGGAAAATATACAAACAATTGCACTTTTCGGAAGAGGAGGAGACAGTTTAGAATACCAAATGCAAACTACATGAAACAATCAAGACTGATTATTGACTGGATAGACTGGTATAATTGTTTAAAAAACAAACAGTTTCTGATGCTGATTGCAGGGCTTTCAGAAATGGTAGTGTGAGATGCAACAATAACAGCTGTCATTAGCACTGCTTGGGTTTATATACAGTATCTGCTGGAAACTGCAGCGTCAGCTCTTGGAAGATTGGTAAGCAAAACAATGTTTATTTGTTTAAAGGGGTGTAAGAACAATGAGTTATGAAAATGCCCTTTTCCTTATAAACAGTTTTATGGCTTTTCAGTGTCACTGACTTCTAATCCTTTATGTGTAAACAAATCTTATATGTAAAAAGCAACAGTGAATGTGGTTGTAAGCAGAGGGAAGAAATGCACTTTTGCTTTCGATTAAAAACCAGTCTCTCTTCTTATTTGCTTTTCCTTCATAAATATTTTATACTACACATACTGAAATTTTTAGTGACATCACTTAAGGGCTCATGTGCAAACCTCTCTCCAAGTATGGGTTCTTTAAAGGAAAATGTCTTAAATATCTTTAAAATCTTTTCCTTTATAGACGAATGACAGAGTGGAAACAGCAAGTTAATTGATGCCTAGAGTACTGAAGGTACTCTTGGCCAAGTGACAGAATTTGAGACTCTAAGCAAAAGTGTGCCGGATAAAATTCAATTACCTCCATAGAATTAACTGGAAAAATAATTTTCACATTCTGTACATAATTTAAACATACAGTACATTTCATAGCCACTATTTAATAGTACACAGTACACAAAAAAGCACCAACACTGGAAAATCTTATGTACTGTACACAACAGTGAACATACTGTATGAGATGTCACACAACACTACACAAACTATGCCATATTTTCAGACAGGTTTTGAATACTGTTCAGAGCAGAATTGTGCGTGTGCTCTTTTTTTCTTGTATACTACACTATCAACTTGAAAGCACTATGGTTTTCTACAAGAAAATTACATCAGGGCAGCGAAGGATGTAGTTTACATGAATCTTTCATTTTTTGTCTGTTAAATTAACATTAGATTTTAACATGAATAATGATTAATGAATAATAAAAATGATTTCTTTTTTTAAGCAAGTGTGGACCCGAGAAAATAAAAGAGTTTTAATATTTCCCTGCAGAAATTTAATTTCTAAGGATAAGTCATCTCTAATGTCCTACTCCAAAAAATATCAGAGACACAATTGCTCAGTGTTTTGTACAGCATGCTACTAAAACAAGATATATCAATACATCTGTGTATTCTTTTGTATACCTCTGTTGAATTAATAAAAGCCGGCACACAAAAATGCATATGTGAAATCCGACGAGGACAAGGACCATACTGTCCCATATTCAGCCTAATTTCTACGGACCTTGTTTTGGTGTCTTGGTTACTTTTTCCGTGATTGTTCATGTTGGTTTTGGGATGGAATAGTGCAAAAGAAAAATGGTTACTTTTGGGTAATGAGGTAGAGGGATAGTCTTACAGTGTTACCCAATCTAGGCACGTTGTAGGCTGGGCTTCCTGAAATGAGCAAGAGACCGTATTCTCTCCCTCTCTGACAACATCCCTATTGTTTCCTATTGTGTGATTAATATTCTACTGTAACCATAACACTTACGGGCTTTTTTCTTTCTCCCTTTGGTCTGTTTTGCTCTGGTAGTCCAGACAGTACTGACACCGGTTGTCTGCGATGCTGCGGCAGGTTCACGCTCCTGCTGTTTCGGGAGAGCTGTGCAGATGGTGGCCTCAACAGGAAGTCCTCCCCCCTTCCTTAATGAAACTCCAGGGACTGCAGAGAATCCTGGAGCCGAAGCTATCCTTCCCTTCCAAGCCCTCCTCCCCAGTATCCCACAGAGCTGAAATAAACTCCCAGCATTGCTTGCACACTTGCCTGGCCTCAGCTCACTCCTGCGGAGCTGTATGAAAGTGCGATTTGTTGTTCCCTTACAGAAAAACCGAATAGCTGTGTTACAATCAAAAAGCGAGGTGGTGAAGCCCTGCTTTTAAAAGGGTTACTCTTCAAGTTCGAACTGCAGCCCTCAAAACATTACTTTCTTCATGTGAAGGGCATTAGCTCTGCACATTGAAGTTAAGGCTGGACCCATCCAGGACCCTATACACTGTAGAATCACATGTAGTGCAAGATTTGATTATTGAGTGTGACTGGCTGGAACACAAGCCCTTTAAGGGTGTGGGAAGGTAAACTCCTGAACCAATGAATCACAACGTTTTTTTTTTTTTAATGTAAAAAAGGCCACAAATCTGTACACTGTTGCACTTGGCTGGGATAAAGGCATCACTGAGATTCTTTAATTCAAATGGAGAGAAAAGGCTCTGGTTTGTCTTGTGTAGCTAGAAGCTCCTTTCCTGGCGGTGCACTGAGCAGGAGGCATCTGGCTGCTCTCTGACAGTCTGTCAGACTATGGGGCAGCTCTAGAGACGCTCCAGCTAATTATACAATTAAGGGAAGAGCCACAGTTCATGGAAGAGTATTTGCAACAAAAAAGAAAAGATTGTTGAGAGACTATTAATTTTAGCGGGGGAACCAGACGTATTTGTCCAATCCTGGTCGCGGACAGTTCCCAATGCACTGCTTATTAATAGATCTCTAAATCACAAGTTTTTAAACCTTCACAAATACAGTATATAAGTAAATGATCAATTTGCATGTACAAATAGGTCAGAAGGGGTCACCTCGGGACATTTCGAGATGCAGGAATTTAATTGTGGAAATTTAATTAATCTGTTCACAATCTTAAGAAATGGATAAATTAAGGACAGCGCATAAACCTGATAGATTGAGGTTCTGCTAGTTCAGATCTGGACATCCCCACCTTGGGTCTCTTTCAAGGACAGGCCTCTGGCCTGGCAAGAGGCACCACATAGGTCAACAAAAAAAATAAAAAGAATAGACCAAATGATTCTTTAAAGATCAATTTAAAGTCCCAGAAGGCTTCATTCGTGTCTTATTCAAAAGGAACCGTAACTACTGTATAATTCATTTTGGTGATGATTGATTTCATTAGATTTGGAAGCAGGAAGTTATGGGAGCTCTGGCAGAGTCTGTTCAGGGGAAGGAGGGAGAGGGGAAGCCCAAGATGCTTGTGCAAAAGACAATAATGTAATAATTGTAGCTGTCAGAAAACATCAATGGAAACACAACAAATGAATGAAGATACAGTAACAGTGACTGTATATTAAACAATTATAACTGATAAAGAGAAAAGAAAGCACACACACAGCACAGAAAGCTACACAGGATGTCCGGTTGTTTTCAATGTGCTATAGTATGGTCTTCTTGAAGTCTGAGGGCTCATTGAAAGAGCTGTGTGGCATTTAGGAGCTTCACCAGCATCATTTAACTCTTCTTTCTGCTGAACACTGCGGATACGTTCTGATTAACAAACATCTTCTGAGATATTGTTTCCTTTGCAAAGTATCCAAGGAAGAATACTGTATACTATATATGTCTGTATTGGTGTTATCTTTACTTTGTCCTCTGCTAAAATGCAGTATGTTGATATACCGTCCTTGACATATGGAATGAGACTAGACTGAGGTAAAATCATGTAACTCTTACATAAGGTATTAGTACACTTTTTAGTACATTACATGCAACTATTACAACAATATTAGTACTCTTTAATGAATCCTAACTCAAATGATGGAAAACAACTAGATTTGTGAGCTCACATTACTGTCCAGATACTGTGTAATGGTTCAGTCCAGGTCTCCTTCCATAAATGCCTTTTAAGACGTTATGCTCACATCCAGTATATTATTGGATGAATTACACATAACCGCATACAAATTTAAACAGCTTTCACTAAGTGGAATAACATTTGTTCAAAGTGGAAAATCTCAGACTCAGGATTCCCAACTGGAAAAAGAAAATGAAAAAAAAAATGTACGTATCTAAAGAATTTATAAAAAGGCTTAAGGGGAAAGTTTGGCTTTCTGTGATATACAGTAATTAATCTAATTATTTCAAGATGTCAAGACTGCTTCTGCAAGAGCCCCTAAATTCTTGATAGGGTTCATGGGTGTCTACAGTATTACCTTTATGTAAAATTGTTATAAGGAATGTGCCACAATAGTCTTGACTTTGTTTAGGAGGTTCTAGTATTAATCTGATCTATAAATGTAAGAGATGCACGGATTTTGTGAAAGACTAAATGTATTGCATGACTATAGAATGGGATGTCATGATCTTTTTTGACGAATCAGTGAGATCCATTGACGGTACTGTGTGATGACTGATCTGTGCTGCTGCAGATGTGACAGAAGTGGCTGGTCAGAAGCAGCGCTCTCCTCACTTTACACTGCATTCATGCTATTTTGACTAACGTTTCAAAATGTGTCATTGGCTAAAAGATATAGATATTTGCAATATATTTGAACAAAACATTTAGCACAATTCAAAATCTAAAAGCATGATTAGTAAAATTCAAAATATAATTATAGAATTGGATTTTGCCATGTGTTGTAATGCATTTTTTTCTTCTAAATTAGCCCCTTTTGGATGCATCTTCTTGTAAAGGCTAATGAAAACAAATATATTCTTAAAGTGGTCACGAGAGGTACTGTACACTACATGTGAGCTTCGAGCTGTCATGAGTGGAGCAGAGCAGGGGGTTCTGAACTCTGGAGGGTCCGAATTCCAGGTGTGATACTGCTGTTGTACCCTTGAGCAAAGTACTGTACGTTGCTCAAGTTCTTCAGTCTGCATTCTGCTGTACGAGTGAGTCTCCAGGTTGTCCTTGTAAATAGTTGTTTCTCTGTTGTTCTCTTACCTGGCTGAATAAAAAATAATTGATATATTTCTAGATGGGCTGAAAGGTTTCCTCTTGTTTGTATCTTTTTTTATGCGTGTAGAATACTTCTACTGGAATGCAGTAACCACCTTGCATGTAAAATAAATTTATGTTTCTTCATACTGTGTACTGTAAGCTGAGCATATTTTGCATTCTGCATAAAATGTCACATTAAAGCAAAGAGCTGACGTGTGATTTAGCAATATTACTGAGAGGCCACATACTTTCAATGTAAATGTTTTAGATGTGGGAGCAAAATACTCTATCTTTAATTGGAAAAGTCTTTAAAAAATACATTTAAATATAAAGCACGCAAATATTTCAGAAATGGCCCATTATATTGTATCTATTTATACAATATCGTAACAAGTTCACTTCTGTCAAGCCTCCTGGGCTTCCTCATCTAGAAAAAAGTTTGGCCTAATATCCTTCAATTGTTAAAAATTTGCGTCATCGTGCAATCATCTGGAGACCTGGAATTACGAGCTCAATCTTGTTTGATTGTGAAGGGATATGATTGTTCTACATTCGGGGTGGAAATGCTTGAGAACTCTGCTTCCCAATGTGTGTTGTGAATGAAAGGAAAATTGCCCCCCTGAGTCAAGTCAATGACCTCAGTGAGTGAAAAATATGCAGAGGTCAATAAGGTCTATCAGGCGGCAGTTAAATATGACTGACACCGACTGCAATAAACATTCTGCTTTGTGATTGTCCGTTCGTTTTTAAGCACTAGCTTTTCAATACTTTATGAACAACCTTTTTTTTTTCTTAACAAGTGCGCTCTGAAGAAACGAAGAAATGAAGTTCCCTGGATGAGAACTGTTACATCGACGTTAAAGATGAAAAGTACGACCCCGCATTAAAGATTCAAGCAGGAAAAGCCTGTAATATTAAACCGCCCGAGGTGCGACTTCAATGACCCCTTAATGAAATATTTGCTCACGGTGCACTGCACAGAGCCCCGCATAATTGCAAATGCAAAAAATGCAGACTTGATTAACTCGCGCAAAAATGAAAGTTTTTGCGCAATTTAAATCGCTTATCACCAAAGTAATGAAAGGCTCCTATCTGTAGGCAAATCTGCACCTAATCAAGAAACGTAAACTAGTCCTCGCAAATTTAGAAAGAAGCCGACTCCTCACAAAATGTGAGACGTGCAACAGTTCTCTTTAAGAACGCATGCAAGTCTTTTTTAACAGGCATAATCAGGGCGGGAGCTCTTCGTATTTTATTATCAGTGATTTTTCTTTCTTTTAAAAATTACTCAAAAGATGTTTCATCACCGCCACATTTTAAAATTAAATCTTTCAAAACAGGACTAAGAATTCCGATCTTTTTTTTCACAAACCACGGAGATGATCAATTAAGACAACACGATTTTGTCTTTGTACCGCCTCTCCACGCTTGCATAGCAAGTGACCGTACACGCTATGAATAACTACTGTAGATGGGGCACAAAAACAGCAGATGCGAGGTAACTGCATTTTATGACAATCATGAAACAGTGAAGAATCCAAAAATGTCAATGGATTGGAAACTCAGCAAGAGCCCATACCGGGAAAATTTAAACTGTCTCCCAAGACAGATAATCAGACGCACAGGGTGGAACATAGGAAAATGAAATTGTTTGTTTTCTGGATCAACAGAAAAAGTTGCTCCGCCAAAGACGGAACCGGCAGAAGGACTTAGGAGAGGCAAAAAAAAAGGGTTAAAGATGATGATTGCAACACATGGCTGTATAATAATGTTTGTCGAGAACAATATTGTTTTTCAGTTTGGGAAAAAAAAGGCAGGGGAATAAATTATGTCATTATGTCGTGAGTATTGGTAGTGTAAGCAGCTTCAAGAAAAGATGAGGTGGTATGATAATTAAAATATTCTCGTGAATTAAAAGGGTAAAAAAAATCAGGAACTCAACAAACTGAATGTAAAAAAGGTGACCTTAATTAAAAAAAATAACTTGTGGTAATTACAATAAAGAATTGGGCCACACTATAAAAAAGGCAAAAGAATGTAACAACACCAAAAATGAAGGTTGAAGTACTAGACAATCTGAAAACTGTATGACATGAGAATGCACTTCCTACCCCAAAACAAGTTTGTTTACACTTTCGGCACATTCAGTTTTGCAATATCAGTAAATTGTGTAGCGGTGCCAACTATAAATACTAAAAATTAAGAGTTTTACTTGACCAATGAATTATCCATCTCCAACTCCTGCTACTGTACAGTAGGTCTCCCAGGCCAGCTCTGGGTAACTCCTTGTCTAATTGTCTTGGCACTAAGCTCTGCAGCAGTGACTTCCACACACTTTAGGAGGTGAGAAACTGCTTGAGTTCTGAAGCCAGAACCATTCAAGGTAAAGACTCTTCAAAGGCTAAATAATGCCAGTGTGCTGCCACTGCTGCCTAGACCTTGCAGTAGAGTTATTCATAGCATATGACGTTTTGGCAGTGCAACTTATGAGAGAAAAGTCAAATGCATCACAGAGCTCTAAACATAATCTCTTTCCCACCTTCCCTTGCTTCCATGACGTCACCAACGACCCGTCTAGACAACACGCGAAACGAGAAAAGAACCAAAAAAGAGGTCTACCATCAGGTCCTGTCCCACGAAACAGGACAGTTTTAAAAAAGTACCACTCCGGAGAGAAACGGTGCTTCTGACGCCTTGCTCTCGAGAGGGTGGGATGAGTGGCACATCTCTCTCCCATGCCTGCTGGCACCCAGACACCTGGCCCACTAGACCTGAGCCCACCATGGAGGGGTCAGACTACTGTGTCCTACCCTTTGGGGGAATCCTGGTCACATAGGGTGCCTGTTCAAACCCTTGATGTCAGAATCACAGAATTCCTAAGACTGGCTTTAAAAATTGAGTACTTCTTAGGATTAGTATTTCTCCAATGGCAGCAATCTCCCTGCCATTTTTTTTTATTGGTACTGTATGAACACTGCTGCAGACCAATGTGTTTGTCTTTATACTGTATGGCAAAGATTTGTTTTTAAAATAAATACATCACAGTATACAAGTACAACACATATGGCTGGGTGTCCATATTTATGGACTGGGATAGTTAGATCCTGAAAAACAAACTCTTTGCATTCAAGGGACCATTCAGAGGAAGTAACCCTGAGGAACTGAGCCAGTTTCTCTAGAAACTAAAGAGACAAGGAAGCTGTTAAATAAAATGTTGACCTCACTTTTCTGAGTTATTAGCCATATTAAAAAGTTATGTTTCACTGGCAGGAGGGAAATACTGGGTGATGCAATTGGCTTTTAGCAAATTCAATACAAGATCGCATAAGGAATCAGAAAACAATACATTTATGCCTTAGTGATATCAGACATAGTTCAGACTGTAATGCTTTAAATAATTTAAATTATTCAGAACTCCCCACGTGTGTGCAGTGCTGAGGGATAACTCAGGTTTCAACCTGAATCTAAACAGTTTTATTGCCAATTACAATATGTGTCCAACCATGACCCTTCTTCATGTGATAGATACATCGAAAATTATCATCAGAACAGGTTTTGTAGACACAGTATATCCTGTCACACTCCGTCATGTCACTTAAATTGAGAATAAATAAATACATTTAAAAATATAAAGCTTTGATACAGATCTTTACACATGAAATCCCCTCTATTTCTTGTTTAGAAAAACACAATACTGTAGTGCCAGGGATGTTTGTCATTCAGCACTTTCGTATTTAATAAATAATGTAAGAGCAACAACGTAAGCACTAAAGATAAAATGTCATTATAAGCACTGCGTTTTTCAGTGGTAGTTTTTTGTTAAAGTAGTATATTTATATTTATTTTACAAGATTTAATGTTAATTAAAAATGCTTGTTATCATTGTTTAATAGGCAGATGTTAACATGCTTAACTGTAGTTAATTTTGAACTGCAGCTGCTGTAAAATAAAACTCAATTCATCAATAACATAAGGAGGGAAATTAAGGGTGTGCTGCAGAACTACAAGCTGGTGTTGCACACTGGGGTTACACCTCCTGAGTGTAGTCTGTGGGTCCCCAGAGAGCCCAAGCGACTGTGGGGAGCTCTTGCTGAACTCCGCTATGCTGTTCCTGCTGTGCACTAGTAACCCTTAACACTGGTGGCTGTGGGGCAGTGCATTATCAATATTGTGTGCGACTGTTTCCTATCCAGGCTGGCAGAGCTACAAGACGGGGGTAGGTCTAGCAATACGCTTGTCTCTTGGTGTGATACCTTCATCTCTCTCATCCCACAGATTTTTCCACTGGTCAAGACATAAAAAGTTGTTTATCGTTGAGAAAGGCGAGAGTTTGTTTTAAATTTGATATAAATTCTAATCACTGTGTTTGGCCTGTTAGAAATTTAAAGTCCAGAGTTGTTTTAGTTTGTTTTATAGGTGCCTTTATTATTTAAATTTGAGAATTTTTATTGCAGAGCATACAAATACATTTTTGCATTTTAATGAAAACCCTGCAAAATGTACAGATGAATTTCAATACCCAGGATACAACATGAAGTTTCTGAAGCAATAAGTTGCCAATGAGGGATGTCAAAAGGCTGCTGCCTGTAGCTCTTGGGTCCTTGGCTTTATTCCATACTGAGGCACTTTTTGGTTGGAGTTTGCATGTTCTCTCCAGCTGTATGAGTTCTCTCCAGTTGCTCAGGTTTACTGTAGCTAACAATTGCTGCACACTGCACTATCAAATTTTGAATACGATTATGTATATCACTATATTTCCTTAATTAGCTGAGATGCTGTGTCATTTGCTCGTTTAAATGCATCCCGGAGAACAATGTTTAAGAATTATAAATATAAAAATCATCACATCTGGAGGGACATACAGTATTCAAGGTTCTTTTGTCATACTTTGTATTCTCTTGAAATGAAATCAGCCTCAGGAAGCTACATGCATTTTTATGCCCCACCAAAAACAACTCCCTCACTCTCTCACTCACAGTCGTGCGTGATCTACTGAGCATTGTAAGGTTTTAAAATTAATTTGGATTGAAAACCCATCAAGTGTATTAATCAGGGCATGTTGGGTAATTGATTTGCAAGGGAATCAAGGACTCTATCAATAAATCCATTGTTTTCAATTGTATTAGACTATTGCTATATGCTAAAGAATAAAAATAATGAGGCCCTAATAAAATTACTATCACAGAGAAAAGAACATCACTTTTTCAATAATGGGACATTGTGCCTAGTTACAATAGTGTCAAGTGACTAATGTTTCAGAACATTGACATACACACTGATTCTGCATAGGAAACAATCAGGATTTAAGCACCCAAGTGACTTGAATACGAGGCTCATGGTTTGGTGAATTTGAGAGTTCTGAGCAGCTCCACCTGGAGTTCTGTTAATGTGACATTGTAATGAATAGGAAAAATGCGCAAAACTCTTACTCCTGAAGGTACAAAAATAATATTTAAGAGGGAAGAGTGAAGAGAAGTGCTATTGCTTTGTATCATGTCAGACAACATACACTGTACAGTACATACAGCCTTTGTCATGTCGTGAAAATGAATGCGAGCAATTATGTACAGATATTCGAATGAGAAAAGATTTTAGATAAAACAGGAAAAACACTGTGTTTTGCAGTCATTTTTTATGGTTTTTCATGGAAGCTGTTCAGTGTGGAAGTGTACAGTAGGTGGTTACTGTATTTGAAGGAATTACCAAAATGTTTTGCTTGCATGTGTGGAAAAACAAGGGGGGTACTTTTGTTATTGTTATTATACGTGGTGACGTGGTGACATTACTAATATAATATGTATTTTTTTTTATTCCGGCAACCGTTTTCGTTTCAAACCTTTTTGCTTCAGCCACATTACCAGAGGAAGCTGTGCTGGAGGAACATTGATTACTCAAAGGTCTCTCACTATATTTTTTGATCAGAAATGCCCAACAAACAAGCAAAATAAACTCACATGCAATAAGGTCTACATTGAACTGCAACTTTTTGTTAAATTCGATAATAACTGCATAGCAAAATAATGCATAATCTCCGGTCTTCATTGCAAATTCTTGCGTCTTTGCGTTTAGCTCCTTTGAAACCAGGGGCTCTGAGGACTCGTCCTGATACATGACTTTCCCAGACAGCTGCTGTCTTAAAGTGATATTAAACTTCTACTATTCTCTCAAGATCTTCATATCCTGATAGACCTACTCCTGCTGTACTGTAGGTAAGAATAAAAACAAACTGAAGCTGATGAATCTCATGTCCAAGTGGACAGAAAAGCTGCTGGTAACTTGTTTTCTGTTTCTATATGGTATTTTAAGGTTTGTGGGTTTTTTTTCAAGCTGTTGAGTCCACATGCAATTTCATGTTTTGTTAACACTGTATCTCATATTTCTGGACATTGAACAGTATAAATGACATATTAAATGTTTTAACTATGACATAGGAAATACTGTACACATATTCAGTTCTGTTTGTGGATTTCTGTTACAAATACAAAAATGCTCTTAGATAATTCAGACATAAACCATACAAAAAATATTGCTGTAGTAACCAAAACAATTTTACCTCAATTTCTGAAAGTTTAACTAAAGAAAACAAGTTTAAATTTGACATATAATACTATGGTTTAAAATTATTAATGGCTTATTTTTATGCTGATGGTTCTAAATATATTTGGGAAATAAACTCATGTGAAAGAATATTGTATTTGCTTTAAAAAGTACATGTATTACAGTACATTTCTTGAGTCTCATTTTTAAGAGTCCATTCAATGTTAAAATGGCAACAATTTTAAACCCTTACATACAGTATATTAGAAAAGAATAGCATATTGTATATATAACATACTGTACTGTACTGTATATTATAATGACATTTAGGAGTGGGGGATAAGACAGTTGTTATTTTCTGATTTTTTGATTGCTGTTTTTTGATTGTTAATAAAAATAAGTAATATAATTTTTTAAAAGGTACAGTAATAGCATATAAAGTAAGAGATTTCTCCTCTTTTGTTTGGTAATTTTATTATTGCTTTCAGTATGTGCATACCTTTTTTTAATAGGACGTTTACTTTAGAATTGTGATTTTTATTTGAATCACTAGTGAAGTATTTAAATAATTTATTTTTGCCAAAGGACTTATTTTATCTGTCTCCTCAGAGCGATATCCTGAAAAAATACTTAAAAGAGACTGGTGCTTTGATGGCATAAGGAGAATGGAAACTTTCTGAATTTAGTTTATTTTACACTGCTTTTCATCTAATGTTTAAAAATTGTAATTAAAATGCACTGAGAACTTCACAAGCAAGTATTAAAAGCACATTAGACACTAAAAGAAGGGCAAACAGAAACAACTGTAAAAAACCCATCTACAGTAGGGCTTATTTTGTCATTAAAGAAAAATAAGATAGTTCTAAGCTATTAAAATAAGAGTAACCACTGTATCTCCTCATTAAATTATGCAAGTATGCAGTCACAAATCTCAAATAGGTATTATTAAAAAAAACAAAACAAGATTTGACATATTTGTAAAAAACTGTCCTCTGGGACTTGGGACCATGAAAACAAATAAAAAAAACAATACCTATCATGTACCTACAGTATCATGTATATCATTGTGCTAGAAATTCATATGTAACCTACTGTAGGTACAAAGGTTAAAATTGTTTGCTCAATTATCTTAATCATAAAATAGCTAAAGCCAGTTGTATTCCTTGCTTTGTCCTAGTGCTGAAGCTGACTCCTGTCGTAGATCAGAAATGCACATAACTCATTAAAGCTTTCTCACCCATCAAGTCACAAGTTATTTCAGAAAACAATTTCATTTCAAAGTGTATTTTATAGGAGACGGAAGCTTTTCATGAACTCGTATAACTGAATTGTTAAAAAAGCCACCCATTATGTTATATACAGAAAGCCACATAGAGCCCTTTCTGCTTGAATCTCAGCAGTGTCTCTGTAAAGCAGTACTTCAAACAAATTGAAATAGCACCACTTCAAGAGGAAGCACAAAAATACTCTTGGAATTGGTGTGGTTTATTTCTGTTCTTGTTTTTTTGTAATAGAAATGTTCAACAGAAAGTATTTCTGAACTGCCTATTTGTATTCCGTTCTACACAGTAATATAATCATTCATAAAATGTATAAAATATAATTATGCATAAAATGTCTTATACCTTTACAAGTTTAAAAGTAAAGTTTGAAGTGTGAACTGCTTCTTAATACTTATTATTTTCTCCTTGAATTTAAATGCCTGCTGAATATAGTCCAAATATGCTGGATTGGCATTCATTGACAATCTGAAATCTGTAGAAGAAAATTTACAGTAAATAAAAAATACACTTTTGAGCAAACAATTGAGCAAACAGTACCTTTATTTAAGATGGGTTTTTTGGGGGGGAGGTGAGCTTTTTAAAAATGAAATGCACAGCTGGTGCATCAGCTAATGGAATTAAAACGGTCAGCTTTAAATACAGGATGTTTTGTTTACAAAGAACGTATCATACAGACTGTAACTCATGTTCTTCAAATTGTTATCACCCTCGCCACATCCTCCCTGATCAAACTGCACACCCAGCAGGCACAGCTGATGGACAGAAGCAGGTTTTCGGGGATGGTGCAATCTGCTTAGCCTCTAACACTCAGAGCCCGTCAGTGTGTGATGCAGGAGTTATCTAACCTAATATACTGTAACTGAAGAAACATACTCAAAAACATCACAATGAAAATCCTGCAGGAACAGCTTGCTTAAAAAAAATTATAATACTCACAAATCCATAACCAGAGCTTTCTTTTTCACATACAGTATAACTCTTACAAGAGAAATCACTAAAGCTTCAGGGGTAACCACGAGCCAGCAAGAGAAAGTTTAATGCAAGAACATTTCTGATATGCCAAAGAACCCTGGTGAGCTGGATGCTGAAAGAATAAAACCACATGTGCATTAATATGGGACGAATGACTAAATAAACATATAACTTTACGTCGGGACTAATTGCCCTAATTTGTAACGTAAACACACAGTTTTTAACTCACCAGCGTGTCTTGAATGTGGTGTTTCTGCACAGTTTCAGACAACTGGTGGAGCAATAATGAGAAAGTCAATTTTTCAAGGTCTGCAAAAGTAATTTCCCCCCCAAAAGTATTTAATTTCCTTTCTCAAGGAAGCTTCATAAATGTGGTACAACCAAACGATTTGCCTATAGAACTTTAATGGGAGTGCAGTGGCCACGTACTGTATATACAGTACTCATCCATTTGAGGAACATATGCAGATGTGTAGGAGAAGAAAGAAGCCTAATTTAACATAATGTATTCCACCACCACCCCATTTTTGAAAAGACTTTTTAAAATTAATGTCAACCATTTTAACAGTAGCTTATGTGGTGTCCAATTTTAAACTTATTGTAAGGGAAATAGCCAGTGTTTTATAGCTTTAAATTTAAAATTTTAATTTAAAAATACAGATAACCTTTCAATAAATTATAACAACGTAATTAAATATATATATATATTTATCCTGATTTCAAGATATGGTACACAAATCTCTTAACAGCAACTTAACTTTTGTCACTTTTTAAGACATGTTAAATTATCACCGTACACATCTTTGGAGGATGTAATCTCCCTGACTCGTTGACAGCTTGACCCGAGAAGGTCGGGATTCACATCTGGATTCACGTCACACAGCTCTTGTAACTGTGAGCAAGGTACTTCACGGGAACTGTTTCTGTAAAATATCCAGCTGTATCCAGTGAGTGCAAATAGCCATAAGAAAAAAAAACATCAAGCAAACTAAATAACTGTAGGGAGCTTTTGGGGGGAATAACCCCAATCTTCCTGAACTGGTGCAGGTATCATAAATGTCCATTGTTTTCTCTCAAATGCAAATTGAAATGTCACTACTTTCATATTAAGACAAAATGACAGTAATCTACTCTGTGAACTGACCAAACAATTCAATATACAGTAAGATGTTGTAATGTGTTCTAAATATATTCGATTTATAATATTCATTTTTCATGTAGAAAATCCAGTTTTCTTTGTGTTGTATTTCATTTAGAATTTATAATAATGTTTTAAAAAAGATGAGAGAAGAAGAAATACTAACTCACATCATCATCACACTGAATAATAACAAAATTAACACACTATTCTAACGAGTAAGGATCAAATCTGATGCCTGCAATAACAGGTTTAAGTGCAGTAGGAAAGATGTCACAAACTGCATTGGAAATACATTATAACTTAGAACACTGCAAAAGCCTAATAGCAGTTGTTGTAAAAAAAAAACACTTTTTACTTAAAACCACGAAAGTATTAGCACATTAATGAACTCTTGTGCTGCATTTTCATCTCACACTCTGACGCAATGGTTAAAAGAAAAAAAAAGTGCTACCAGGGTCAAGTAGCCTGTGTCCAAAATAAATTGCATGCTTTTCTAAGGCATAACCATTTTAATATTGCAGATTTATTGTAAGTTGCTTTTTGGAGGCAGATCATATGCATGTGGTCAGTACTGAGTCTCTGACCCAGCCTCCAGCTCACATTACACACTATTTATAACATCCCCTCCACTTTCTCCCCCCTTAAAGCCCTTCCTTGGAACCACCTTCCACTGGCTTCAGCCTCCCTTTCTGTCATCTGAGAATCTCTTCAGCGGCTTATCTTGGGCTCTGTGTTTATCCAAAGCAGCCTGGCAACTGTCGTGAATGATCTGGATTATCTGAGGAGCTCCCTTTTTTAAGAAAAAAAAGTTTGCCTCTGTCTTTTTTAGGGGGAGAGAAAAAAGTTAGTTGAGTATATGAGGTGAAAACTAAAAAGGGGTGGCGTTATTGGGATCTTTGTGTTGCTTTTTTTTCCCGGTTTCTCGTTCTTTTCCTCTCTGGAACCTCACGTTTGCATGACATGGATCACACGCTGTTCGGCTGCCTGCGCAGCCCTCATGCCCCCGCGCAGGGCTTGCACCCAGCCTTCTCGCAGTCCTCCCTGGCCCTCCACGGAAGATCGGACCACGTTTCTTACCCTGACCTGTCCACCTCCTCGCCCTCCTGCATCATAGCTGGATATTCCAACGATGAGGGCCTGTTCGCCAGCCAGCATCACAGAGGGCACCACCACCACCACCACCAGCAGCACCACCACCACCACCAGCAGCAGCAGCAGCAGCATCACCCCTCCAGCTGGCACATTCCACAGATGCCCTCTCCTCCCGCTGCCACCCGGCACAGCCTCTGTCTGCAGCCCCCGGACTCCGCAGCCACAGATCTGGGGCCCAGCCCCCCGAACCTGTGCGCGAGCACACCCAGCCTGGGCAGCACCACCCCCACGGGGGCATCCTGCGCACCTGGGGACTTCGGCAGGCAGGCGCTGTCTCCCGCAGAGGCAGAGAAAAGGAGCAGTAAAAGGAAAAGCCACGGCTCAGGTAAGACTGGGGGGCCGCCGTCCTCGTTCTCCTCTCCCCCCGACCTGCTCGCTCCCCGTCCGTCCGCTTGCGGTGTGGGAACGCAGGCGCGTGCTTCGCGGCTCACCCTGCAGGAGCCAGAGAGTTAAAGAGTATTTGCTGCGGGGAACGCTCACTGCTGGCATCCAGTATCAGGCAAAGTTTCGAGCCTGTCTATTTCAGCTGCGTACTGAAGGCTGAGCTCCGCCACATACAGTATTACAAATGCGCAATCGTTTTATGGAAAATATTCTAATTTATGGATTCCCAGGGCTATTGAAAACATTATACAAAAATGTTTCCCTGTGGGGGAATAATACAATATGTCCATCTCTCAGTGACGAGATTGTTAACTGAGTTTTGACAGAACATGGAGCCTTGCGTGGCTTATTTTGAAAGAATAAAAAGTGTAGTGTAGTGAGAGATGTAATGACCTGTAATGGCTGCACACATACTGTCCACAGAAGATCTGTAAGGAGTAGTATAAAATATGTACAGTTTGTAATATGTTAGTTTAATTTAAAGAATAGATTTCAGCAGGCAGGTATGATACAAGATTTGGAATACTATCATGCCTGCATCTCTTAGAAATGTTGGCAGGCACCTTGATTCTGTTCTTACTGAACTTTTGGCTGTTGATAAGAGTATGTAAAAGATCTTTTAATTGGCTTGTTTCAAGGAGCAGGTAGTGTACTATTTTTCAGCATTTAGTTAGTTTGCAAGTGAACCACTTTGTTGACACTGTCACGTAAAATATTTGATTTTAGATTCATTTTGAGGCACGTAACACGGAAAATAATGAGGAGTTGTAAAACCTTCTCCAAAAATGTAAAATTTAACACCTGAACATCTTGGGCCTCCTTTAAATTTTTTCCGACATCTGTGTATAATGGCTCATACCGTGTCAGGCTAAAAAGACTGAAACTTGAAAGAGACTAAGCATCTGAGGCAATCAGATAATTATTTATGTTTACAGAGATAACTATATAATTATTCACAAATATTCTAAAGAATTTTGGTATATAGTATTTTAAATAAGTTGAAATTCACATTACCAAAACATTTAGGATTTTTCACATGATAATGCTGATTATTAAAGTCCACAGTTATATTTTATAAATACTGTAGATTTCTAATTAGGTTAACTACGCAAGGGTGTGTTCCCACGTTTTTACAGGTAATTCAATTATTTTTTATTTGAAATATGATGATGAAATGATGGACAAAGTGCTTGATACATGTTTTCCTTGCATATTGCAGTTGAACGTTTAATTTTAATCAAATAGATTAAAATCTGATGCACGTAATAAAATCAAATGTTGATAAAGTCTCACTGATAGAAAGGATAATATGTACTCAATTATATGCTTTATATCATAGAAATATTTCTGGATTGAATTAGAAAAAACCTATAGCACTGCAGCCCAAACATCAAAAGGGTTATAAAAGTTTTCAGTGCATCTCAGAAAACTATTTTAACAGAAACAGAAGCTCCAATAATGTTTACTATTTGCATCAGACCTGTAAAATTTACACTTTTGTCTGTCATTAGTTAACTTGAACAAAATGCCTCCAAAAAGCATCCATTCCATACAGTATGTACTTCTCTACTCAAGAAAAATTGTAAAATAGTAATTCAGTTTACATTTAAATTGTCTGGGATACTGAAATAAAGAGGAGATTTTTACACTCTGCAGTTTTACTACTGGAGCAGAGTAACAAATAATGTTACCTTGTTAAATAGGATTTATTGTGAACCGTATAATACACAAACATTTAAAGCAATTTTGTCCTAAATATTTTAACATAACACATTTAATGAAAGAATTACAAATTATATTCTGAATTGTACTGCTCATTTTTGTCTCAATAGATTAAGAAAACAGTTGGGATTAAAAAATGGAACAGATTAAAAAAAAAATCTTTGTAAAAACCCCAGGCATCAAATTCAGCACGTTCCATGTCCGCTACAGTGACAAGATAGTCTGACTTCAAAGTCAGCACTTCCTTTCAATGTTATAAATAATGTCACTTAGTGATAGTTAAAATGTAGGAAAACCGTACAAATTTGTCTAATCTACGGCATTAGCATCTGATAATGAACTTTACTAGGTGTAAAATAGGAAACAAAAGATTAATACCTGTACATAGAACTGTAATTGTGAAATTTTCAAAGACGGAAGAGCTAGTCTCAAATATTTCATACTTCTGTGAAAATAAATGTATAAATTTAAATGGAAGATCAAACTTTAATCAATGCTATTGCAGCCCTCTAGCCATAACAGAGTCACGACATAATAACTCTTGGTTTAAACCAGGATTTCATTTTGGACAAATTACTTTTTACTGAATGTCATTTTATTGCAGCCTCTTCATTGATGTACTGAATTTTTTTGTTTCATGAAAGCATTTGCAACAGCTATGACTTTCTCATTACATGCACAAGTGTGGCCGTAAAAGAGGTGCATTTCAAGGCTTGAAAATAATAAAAAGAAAGTGGACTGCTGACATGAATTCTTTATTAACTGTGTCAGTATTTAGTTTTTACCTCAGAATTAGTTATTGTAAATATTGGATATCTCATCCTAACAAATATCCACTCATCTTCAGAGAAAGTAATGCCTTTTTTCTTCTAATTACTTCAATTATTTCTCATCCGTGGATAACTTTTTCTATTTCAACAGCTTCACTTTAACAAATCTCTTGCAGACATTTTAGTGTACACTATTGTAACTATTTAGATAAATGAAAATAGACTTATCGTGCAGCTGTTGAAATGTTTTGTTATTATTTTAAATGAAACTAAATATGAACTTTAGAATCTGAGAAAATGCACTGAATTATTAAAGAATAGAATTACAATGATGATTATCAATCATCATTAAAACAAACAAGGCTTGTTTACTATTTGTTTCTTTGCCACTTAAAATATAAGTTACTCAAAAAATAAGTTCACAAAGGTCAAATGCAAGGACCTAAGGAAACTCAACTAAACACTCAGCCCTGTGTTCAATGCTAGTGATTGGTGTCTGCCCCTCTTTGGTCCAATAGCATTCTTCTGAAACAATTCCCCCTAAAATTGCACTTCATATGGAAAATAAACAGTATTAATTTTTATTAGAATTAATTATAATCTATCCTGGTCTGAATTAATTTCCATCATCAATCAACAATTTAAGACATGTTTTGGCTTTAAATAAAATATATTTTTTCATTTGGTCTTTAACATTTTTTCTCCTTATTTAGATAATGGTTAATTAAGAGTAGTTAAATAGTTAAGGTTAGGGGGGCTCTAGTGTCTAATGAAAACCACGGCATCTGAAATATAAACTTTAAAAGAGGGTCTCACAACCTTTTTTTCATTTTTGTATTCAAATAACATTCGTGCTCAAAAGTATATACAAGAAAAAATCTGTAAGCCACTTGTTAAAATAAGAAGAAAGTTCTTCAAAGCAATGTATTTTCCTCTGATGCGTGTTATAAACCTCACGATCAGTGTCTGCTATCCATGCACTTCCATTATCCGTCATTAACATCTAAGATCAACATTCGTTTTTTTCACCTTCACAAAAGCAAAAAGGAAAAGAAAGACTAAAATGGTGTTCACCATGCTCAGAAATAACCCACTGGACTTAATCCTGGAATTACCAACAGCCTTTATCTACCACTAGGGAGAAAGTGGGCATTCAGAAGGTTTTCGTCTCTTCTTTGAAGAAAACTGGGCGCAATATTTCACGAAACATTTGGAACATAAATTATGAAGTTCAGCGAATGTAAAAGCGCTGAGGTCAGGATTGGATCTTGTCTGTAGAGGCATGAGGCCATTTTCACCGAAGGCTGCAACTGCTGAGAGAGCCCTGCTTGAAATTCTGAAGCTCCAGACTCATTCCTCCATCTTTAACTTCACAATCGTGGTTACAGAAAAGTAAACACTTACAGTAGAAAACTGCACAAATTTTAAAAGTCCTAACACCAGTTTTAAAAGACAGTACAAATAGTTGTATTATCATGGCATCAATTGTAAATCCCTCCTTCTGTGCATTCATACAAAATTCAAAGTGATTCTTTTATTCATGTTGTAGATTGTCTTTTAAAAAAAATAGAATCACTTAATTCTTTAAGTGCCACTAAAATACCGCCGGAGTATGGTACACTCACTTCATCTTCCTCAGATGCTTACAGTCTTGCATCATAGCTTCTACTTGTGGTTTTGTACCAATTTCATCTTCACATTCATCACTTTTCATTGAATTGCGACAAGGTTTAAATCTGTTACAATTCACTCATTTGTCACGGATATGTTATGATTTCCAGCTGTATTTTAAAGATAACAATTCCAAAAAGCACTCCTTCAGTTCTGCTTTAGATCTCCAACAATAAAAGCGAACATGTTATTTTTTATTACTTTTTCCCCACTTCAAAAAAGTATTCCCACAAATGTAGTCTGTTTTAATCTCAGACCCTGAATAGTGTTAAGTAGCAAGCCTTTGCGATTTAAACAGTCATTGGTCTCTTATGCCAGGATTGTACAGTACCTATGCTGTTACAGGCTACTATAACTGCTATTTTTCTGAGAAAACTTTTTTTTTACTTTACCAGAAATGGCTTCAGGCACTGTTTCACTACAGTAGCCTATTATTTTACTTCCCTTGCACAGCACCACTGCATATATAAATCACTTTTAAACACAGGGAATTATTAGAAAATTAAGAAGAAAGACTTGATCTGTACAACGGAGAATATAAGAATTTTATAGCCTGTCTGCTCTTTCCACCTCATAAAGTAATCCTTGACTCTTAATGTAAAATTCAGATAAGCGACAGTTGATCATACCAAACCGTTTGCGTGAAGATGAGTTATGGGTTTGAATGTTAAGGCTCATACTCAGTCATGTAATAAAATAAATGAAATATTTCTACAGTTTTTTTTTATTTTTTGAAATCCTTTTTCTCTGCCTCCAAAGTAACCTGAAGCAAAAATGAAGACAAGAAATCAACTATTATACATTTATCCACCTACATTTAATACATTTATTATACATTTGTTGTGACCATTTGTCCCAGCCTACAGAATAAATACAGTGTTGAACAGTTTTCAATGATCCTTTTTCTTACAATATATGTCTCTAATAGAGAAACCTATGAACATGAATACAACAGACAGTTTTTTTAATTGTCATGGAGCCTTTCCCCTTTATGTTCTGATAACAATATACCTTTAAGTCATCAGTCTTCTTTTAGATCTTTTCTTAGATTTTTTTCTGCAATGAATAGCTGCTTTTTTCACATAAATAATAATAGAAAATATTAGAAACAAATCTGTACATTTATGAGATGTCAGTTTAACTAGGAGGTACTAAAGGGGTGTTTTTATCAACAATTGAAACGTTAATTCAATTATTATATTGAAGTATTATTTTGAAATATTACCTGGAAATGCATTACTGACTGTGAATGGGGTCTCCAGTGCATGACCTACAGTCATCTGGGACAACAGCTGGGAATCTGGTGGTATGAAGTAGGGCTGTATTCGCGCTTGGGCTGAGGCACAAGTTCCATGAATTTTCTTTCCAGGCAGCAGAGCAAGCCGGCAGCCGATTTCAGAGGACGTGTACGTTTTTTTCTTTGGATTCTCTCAGCTCAGCTCAGGTTCAGTGTGCACTCATAGTTCCATATGGTATATGAAGACGGCAAAAGCTGACTGCATTTCTGCTGTCTGTCAACTGGCATTTCTACGAAGGTTTCAATGAAAACATCTAGCAAATCCAAAACAGCAGGAAAAATAATTTAAATGTAGTGCATCAAGCTGTTTTACAAAGGGTTCCCTTTGACTTCATGGACCGTGTAGAGCATGTGTCCTGCTGATGACAGGAAGGGAGGATAAACGCTGCTACACCTCATGAAACTGCTCTTGTTTCTGCAGACATGTCGTGGTCAGTCAGCCTCAGCTTTGACAGTATTCAGCAAGGTGCCCATTTTCCAGCTGGAATGTAGCCTGGTCTGAAACCTCATAAGGAACAATCTTATGTTTCGTACTGTATGCCTATACAGTAAACCTATACTTTTTTAAATTGAAATATCTGAGGAAGGTAAAGCAGAGACTACTGTACCTCCTGCTGTCTCCATGATAAAATGTTGAGTTTTGCTATTTAGCTTAAAAGTATCCTATAAATGTAAGTTGGGATTGCTGCCTGTTTATCTTTATACCATGTGTGGGATGAAAAACAGTCTTCTCTTCTAGTCAGAGTCTAGTTGTCTTCTAGTACATTCAGATCCATGGAAAATGAATTGCTCTGCTGTACTGTAGGTATATAGTGTATTTTCTGTTTACTGTGGTATACAGATTTTAAGATTATTCACGATTTCCATAGTGAATAATTCTGTTGCATGTCTAATATTTACATTGTTTGGAATGCTTGATAATCATACAGTATATGCTTTATTCTCAGATTGTTCTCTGCACATTTATGGTATATTTTGAATTGTTATAAGAGAGTCCACACAGCTGTAGATTCTGTGAATGAGGTCATGACGCCAAATAATTCAACTTGCTGTTTCATTGCACTGTAATATTATTCTTTTGTTTGGAAAAAAAAAAGCAGATTGCAATTTGTACTCCAAATCTTCTGAAAGCCCTTCTCTTAAATTCGGTAACTGTCTGCCAGGGAATAGTGCAGCTGTACTGAAGGCTAAGAAAGAGTTTCCACATCCTAGTTTGTGGGTAATCAAGGGTGTTTTGCAAAACACTGTTGGAGAAAAACAACAAATTCTCATTAAGATGATAAGATTGGATAAAAAACAAAAGGAGACATTTTAAACCATTTAGCTCATTTGGAGTTTCAATAGCTGATGGATCAGAGGATCTCATCTAGCCATTTCTTGAATGAAACCAGGGTTTTAACAACATGACTGGGCACAGGCATCTCCCAGACTCCCACAATCCTAAAGAAGTGTCTCCAGTTCACAGTGTGAAATACCTTTGAAATGCATGAGCAATTGTTAACGTTACAGCAACAACCCTATTGTATTAAAACCCTGAAGTATACTGTAGATTACTCAACGCCCACAACCATTCCTTCAGGTGGGACTGTCTCTCTCGCAGGTCATATTTTTAACTGCTTTGTCAAAGCCTTTGTGCAGTTATCCGAATAAGACTAATTGCAGCTTTTGGTTGGCGTATGAAACAGAATGTTTTATAGGTTTGCCGAATCCAAAAAGCATGATAATGATTTTTTTTTTTACTATAATATTAAATAAGATAGGCTTTTTATCCCAACGGGGATATTGCACTGTGCCTATTAGATATGTTTCTCTTCACACATTAAATTGAATCAAATGAGATGGTGGATTATGGTCAGTAGTTACAAAACATTTGCGTGAAATAGGAGCAAATTAACTGTCAAATATAATTGTCCAGGGATTGAGCGGAAAGCTAGCATGCCTGTAACTCTTGTTCTAATTTATGTGTTTTGTTGATGCAGGATCCCTTAGAACGCCGAATTGTTGAGCAAGGATTTACTATGGCTACGTTTTTGATATAAATAAGAAATGCCAATGGCAGAAAAAAAAATAATTTTAGCCCACCCGTGTTAAAACAAAACAGAAAATAATATGTACTATACCAATGGGGAAAAAAGCATTTAAACAAAAAAAAACTCAGGACTAGGATACATTGTGCTGACGAAACCAGTTCGCAGCCGCTAAATGTTTTGTTTGCTTCTTATTCCCGTTATTTTTCTTTTTTTATACTCGAAACATTATTTAATTGTATTCCAATATGTACAGTATAGATGTTTACAGATGTATAGATGTTTACAGACGGGGTGATTCGGTCGTAAAACAGTTGCAGATCAAACATTTTCGGTGTACAAAAAAATCACTTGACTAACCTATCCAGTTTTAAAGCTTTAATACTGTAGTATAAGGTTGTAAAATATAAAACAAAGGTATTGCAGAGATTCGGCCCAGAGGCTAAATGAGCTTTAATTACATTGATTGCTTCATATTCCGTTTTGTTTTGTTTTTTTAATATACTCTTCTCAAGCACTTCCAAAAAGAATTTAACAACTTACTGTACGTAAGAAACGAAATGACTACACGGAGAAAGTTTATGGCCCAGCTGAATGACCTGGAATTGTGAGCGATTAGGAGATTTTATTTTTGGCATCGCTCTAAAAAATATAAAAATATCAAAAATATCACTACAAAAAAAAAATATCAGAATTTACAGCAAGCACTTGACTCCTTTAAGAAATGGATTAATGAATCTGCAAATTAAGGAACCTTCGAAGATACCACACGTAAACACGTCAGCATTTATTTTATTTCTCGGGCTGCTCAAGTAATATTCAGCCGTATCCATGTGACCAAGCGGGGTGTTGGCTTCGACAGCATGGCTTGGTACAGTAGCTAGTCCGAGCATTCACGCAACAGCCGCTGGGCGCTGCGTTGAGCTCTAAACGCCCAGGTAAAAGCATGCCATCATACAGTATAAACGCGTTCACGGCTTTCCTTGAACTTCTAGGAAACTGGTGGGTCCTCTTGCTACAGTGGATAATCTGATATGAAACAGATCGTTTTATCATAATGTTTAATTAGGGTTTATTGCACTACAATTCTGTAGCCCCAAAATGAAGAGGCAAAGTGTACTGTACATACGGCATACACAGTATACGGATCAACGTATAGTATTACATATAGTCTTATATTTAAGACGCTGTAGTTTTGCATGTTCAGAATGTGTAATATTTATTACAGCCCCAAGGTTAATGGGACAGAAATATTAACAAGTTTCTCTGTATACTGTGTCTTAGCCTTACGTTTATCAGGTTAAAATTCAAAATAAATTCTGTGTTCAGAGCACTGCTAACTACTGTATATTATCTGTCATAGCTAATAATGGGTATTCGGTTAAGATAACTAAGACTGCCTGACACTGACAAGTTGAAGGAACTGGACCTTTTTAATCATGAACAGAGAAGGCTACGAGGGCACCTGATACAAGTGTTCAGAATCCTCAAAGACCCTGAGAGTCTCATGGACTTCTTCGGCAAGAACAGAAAATATAATATATACTATATATAATATATACATGAGGGTATAAGTTGAAACTACTGTATGAGGAAGTGCATTTATAAATAAGAACAGGAGGTGCACAAAGGTTGTGGGAGTCTGGGACGAGCATTCCAGAAATAAGATACCTTGGATTCTTTCAAGAAACAACTGCATGCGATTCTCCCAGCAGGACATGGTGCACTTCTTTACACAAAGGGTGGTGGGAGAGTGAAACAAGCTGCAATTCATGCTGTTGAAGCCAAGCTGTTATTCTGACTGATAGCTTGGATACAATGTGTTGATGAGATCCGTGGATCAATTAGCTACTCAAAACCAAACGAGCTGAACAGGCAGAATGGCCTCCTCTTGTTTGTACTGTACAGTATGTTGCTTTGCTGATGGGCTCCATCTCTTCCAGCCTACACAGGCTGTATCCATTCTCAGTGTGAACGTAATCGGGCACTGTTCTGATTAAGACAGTGTTGTTCTGTCACTGGCAGATGTTTATTTTGTCATTGTCACTGTTGAAGACCTGGAGTAAATGAATGAATGCACAGCTGTAGCCTTTATGCTTTATGTCTTTATAATAGCACGATTACATGGGATTCAGTATAGACTTGGGCTTTGTTCTTGATTGGGTATCTGCCATGATGAAATATAATAAACAAGTTTTAATGAAGAATGTAGAAAATGTATTCATTTTACCTCATACCATGAACTGAATATGTTTTAATGTACAGTTTGTCTGTACTGAATAGAGGATCAGTATTATTTTTGCATAACAGCACACTGATATGGAAACAATGTGCAACAATATCTGAGAACAGGAGGTACTTCTTTACACAAAGGGTTGTAGGAGTGTGGAACAAGCTGTCCAGCCATGTTGTTAAAGCCAAAACCCTGGTTTATTTCAAGAAATCAACTGAATGAGATCCTGAGATCAATTAGCTACTAGTTACTGAATGGGCTTGATGTACCAAATGGACTTCTTTTGTTTGTAATCTCACTTGTGTTCATAGATAATGTACACTTTCTTACTGAACAATTTACTTTAAACCCTTCATGCCGTCAGTAACACAGAAAATAACCTTTACCTATTTTTTTTTCCTTCACTGGTACAAAAACAAATTTAATAATGCTATTATTTATTTGAAAATATTAACTTCTGTTATGTTATAACTCCTGATAAGTGAAGTGCTGCAGGCAGCTACTCTGAAAATTAATTTGTCTTCAGTGAAACATGAATCATAACAGAAGTTTAGGTCAAAATAAAAGAAGAAAAATTTTCATTTAAAGTACTGCTTATCATGAATTTAAATAAATTTCATAATTGTGCTTTGGAGAGACTGAATCAACTGAAAACATATAGAGAACACATAAATAACAATGAAACATCATGTAAAACCATGCAAACATTAATTACAGAAGTTAACAGAGATTTTGAGCTGTGTAAGAATTTCACATTTGAACATTTATCAGTGAAATAAGTACAACAAACATATTGTAGCTCCAATGGAGCTACTGTAAAACTCTTGACTCCGAAACTTTATATAAAGCTACTGTATATACAGTATAACTATTGAATGAGAACCTTATACAGCTACTGTCATTGAAAAAACACTCTTTAACAAATTAACTGTCTTAATAAAGTAAAGGGGATCACAGAGTTTATTTACAAGTCAAAATAGATGTGAACAGCGTGCAAGTTAGTTTCACAATTGAAATAGCATGTTCGTGATGCATATGAGAATCAGGTGTGTGGGAAGAGTTTGTACTCCTGGAGCAAGAATGATCAATTATTGAAAAGGGAAATTGAACATTAGTACCATGTCTCTACTACAGATCTAAACCCAAGTTATAAAAGCAAAAAAAAACAACTGTTGTTGTTCCTTGTCCAAAAGACTGGGGAGACGTGTCCATCAATTTTGCTATTAAAGAACATCCATGCTCTCCTGCACTTCTGCTTAATAAAATTGACCATAGATCTCTGACACCATTTCAGTCACGAAATTTTGAAGAGCAACTGAAATGAAGAGTGAGGATTCTTGTAAACCAGTTGCCTGCCGGCATATTTCTGATCTGTGGCACAGGGCATGATCTTTTTGCAATACAACTGCATAATAGATTGAAGTAGGAAAAAAGTTTGAATGGTTGGCTTTTCACCATTTTCAACCCCCCTTCACACATCAGGCTGTCAGTCAACACCAGTGATACACATCCCCGGACTGCACTGGTTTCACCACTGAATTGGGGACAATAAAATTTCAATATTTCTTTGCATTTCCTGCAGTTTACTAGACAGCTTGGAAAATAGTAAATATAGTTTAAAATGTGTGGCTTCACGTTTTTTTAATCATTTTTGCACCTACTGTGATGTTTATTTGTACGGCATGTGGCCATTTCGTCAACGATTCGGAAATATTGTATGATTTAATACCATAATACAGTTATCTGTGCTTGATTAAAGCTTTCATATCTAATCTTATTTTTTTTTTTCTTTGAGGACATAATATTGTTTCTGAGCCAAAACATTTGAGGGTGTATTTTAATCAGCAGCACGCATTGCATTTTGCTGTTGTCTAGCCTGCCAAAATGCATTATTCCTGTCAATAGTATTGAATGAACTAAGTAATGATATGGTCAGAACATGTAGTACAATAATTTTGACCCTCCTGAGAGTTTGGATAAATAAAACAGAACTCGGGGAGTTAGTTCTAAAAACAATATCACGGGACAGCAAGAAAAAAAAGTCAGCCAGACTTTAATATTTGCATGAACGGGCTGCTTGTTTCTTGTACAGTACATTGACGTGGCATTAGAGTGTCAGCTGTTGTATTTTTCTGTGTTAGGGTGAATTGCATTGGTAATTAAGCACGTTAATGCCAATAGGATTAACACACACTTCACAAATGAACCCAGATAAATTAGCTTGCAAACTGTGATGCCTTGAAGTGTGAGGTGCAGTGTGTGTGTTTGAAGTGTACAGAGAAAAACTCCAAGCCACAAGCGTGGTAATATGAAGCGCAGTGGGGTAGAAAATAATAGTACATGCTGATTTATTTTCCAAGAAGAAAGCTAGATAAAAACGTTTGCTAATAATTAATATGCAATAAGGAAAGAAATAACTGTGAGATGTACATTTAAATGGCTAGTAAAACCTAAGAGGGGAATGAAGATCCCACAAAATGGAAAAATGAAAAAAAAACACTGCTTTGTTGAGATAACTAGAAGTCCATGAGGGATGTTGAAATGTGCAAATTAACTTTAAGGTGGTTATTCATTCGCATTTCCGAACTCACGCAGTTTGAACAGAAACGTGGTGTTTGTGCTAGCAGTTGATGTGGAATTTTGCAGAATGCTGGACACTGACTTTTCCTACATTGTTTCACAGCAGATGGATGATGTTTGCATAACTTCTCCTCCGCTCCTATTTATTTAAGATAAAAGCTCACATCCCTTTAGGTGTGAAGCTAAAATTCATCCTGGCATACAGAGTACAAAAATGCATTGAAAGATGCAGTAAATATATATGTATATTTAATTTCAGCTTAACAGAGAACCTTGTCTCAGTTTGCATGTCGATACAATTCTTTGCCATTCTTTTTAGTTAAATATCCTTAACTAGCAGGATCACTGTTTTTGCAAACACATGAATGCAGAACGAATCTCTCTTCTCCACTGGAGCTCATTTGTGCTGGTTATTACCACTGTTACTGTCAGTGTTTGGACTTGTTGCAGTCAAAGATTTAAAGTTGTGTGTGTAACGTCAGATCTGCCATGTGAGAGAAAGCAGAGTATTTTTTGGAAAAACATACTTATACCTTGGCTCCAGCATTTCTATGCAAATCATAACCTTTGATTTTTTTTATGTTTTAGCTGAAATACGCTTTATAATATGAAGCCTTTTTTTTAATTTAATCTTAGAATAATAAAAGTATCAGATTCAATTTAAATGATGTGACTCTTAGCTGGGAAACAAAAAAAGCCTGGAAAAGTACAGCTGCCAGTTCCACACACACCACAGTAGGCAGCCCCGTACCCCTTGAAGTGTGAATAAACTATTCCAGAATGATACAAACAGTGATGGGCAACCTTAATTGTTTTAGTTACCTGATTTTTTTCCTGCTTGAATTTTTTTTCAGATGTGCACCTGCAGTTTATCACGATTTTTTTTATGGTGACTGGAAAATGTTCTGTTTTTCATTTCAGACTCCCAAGATGGGAACTTTAAGTCAGACGTAAGCAGCAAACCCAGGAAAGAGAGGACTGCATTCACCAAAGAGCAAATCAGAGAGCTCGAAACAGAATTCGCCCACCACAACTACTTGACGAGACTTCGAAGATATGAAATTGCTGTGAATCTAGATCTCACTGAAAGACAAGTAAGAAATAACAGTAATAATATCCTTCAAATGAATGGTTCTGATTTACCTATTCAACTCTACTGACTTTTATTCTATTTATTTGTGTTAAACCTAAAAACTACCCTGATACCTGTATCTGAATGAATGCATGAAGAACTGATGTTGATCCAGATGTAATTCCTTCATAAGTGACCTGGCACTTGAATCTCAAAATAAACTTTGTAAGCTGACTAGGCAAATTGTTAAGCTACATTTGCTATGAAGAGTTTGTTTTGAAACAAATACCAGAATCCCTGATGTTGCGCCAATTTTTTAAAAGTGTACTGGTGTTGTATTTTTCAACACTTCAAAAAGTATTCTTGTCCCCACGTACTGTAGTGTGATCTTGTTTTACTTACAATTGCAGAACACGGAATGCCAACATATTTAGCTTTATCTGATCTAATTTTGATTTTCTGTATATGAATAATATAGTGTACAGTAGCCTTCAAATATATTCATATACTTGATAAACAATAACGCAAAGTTAATTTAGAATGGAAATCTGTGTGTACATTCAAAAGTGGATACACATTGATCGTAGAATAAATCTGTCTATGACTTTCAATATGATATGTAGAGTATAAGTTGAACATCTGTCAAAAATAGCTACAGTACATATAATTCTAAATGCTTGATGTTCAGATTTATTCATATACCAGTGATCAGCATTATGTAGTATCTTCTTTGGCTCTTAAACAACTCATTAGGGATATTTGACAGAACTTGTCCATCACCCATAGCTTGTGGAGTGTGCCCATGTCAAGTGTGCACATGTACAGTACAATAACCAATCAAGAACACTGACTCTTATGCTCGCTTACCTATTTGGTCATTGAAATCCATTATAGGCTTTATATTGTTACCCTGTTTGTAAACTCAGTTGTAACTAAGCTTGAGATTCTTGATAGAAGGCACCATTTTGTGGCTAACATATCCTGGTAATATTTCATAATCATCTGTCCCTGAGTTCTAACCAGATCACCAGGACCAGAAGCTGCAGAACAGCCCTGAAGGAGTCATTCTTTTTGGACATGACCTTCTCCTTTCTGAGATAATCATACCATTGGGAATATTGTCCAAAAACCCAGACAGTGTCTCATCCAATCACATAATTTGTTCATATTTGATTTCTGAAACAATTATTTGGCAATCAAGGTGACTTTCAGAAAGAATCTCTACACATTTTGAGCCTTTACACAACCAGATGACTAAGAGGCACCAGAAGATTACATTTGCAGCATTTATTTTTCGACATATTAACAGAACATGAATAAATGTTCTGTGTGGTGAGAAATGCATTTTACAGTTATGATATTGATACTTTGAGTATTCCATTTCATACATTTATTTATCTTTTAATTCAGGTTTTTTCAATAAATTTGATATATGCATTTCCTTTGCTAAATAAGGTCTATGGACAGTTTCTCAAAGGTCTGAATACATTTGGAGACTACAACTTCAGAGGCTGAAACAGCACAGTATAAAGTTACATTTTATTTTAACCTACAGTAAAATCAATATCTCTGATAACTGTACTACAGTCAGGAATTTCCTTAAAAAAGAAAAGTTCCTCTGAAAGACGTTTTTCCTTTTGACTACTATTATTAAAAAAAACAATAGCTTTCCCAATCTTTATTTTTCCTTGACACAATTTCATATTAAATTTAATTAATTGGACCAAATTTATTTTTAAAAGGTCACAAAAATGTAAACATTGTGTACCTCAGAATCAGAACTCCTGCTTCTAATTTAGTGACATTATTTGTACTAGCACTGATTTAATCTGATTTCTGACTTTCAGTCTGCAGAACACTTTCAAACGCAGCTAGTGAATACTGACATATATTGACACACCCACCAGTTAAAAATATTTAAGATTATTTTGTGTATTCTTACATAAGTTGCAGGAAGGTTGCATTAAGTTGCTTTAAGAAACAAAGTAAAGTAAATAAGATTGAATAAGCATACATTTTAACCAGAGGACAGGAGTCCAGAATTGGCAGTGAAAATTGAATGCCAGCATTTCTCTGTTGTGAAATTCTGTAACTATTTCGTTGTAGAGCACTTTTCATCCTGAAGATGTTGTAATGAGACATAACTCTGACACCTTACTGATGAAGCTGCTTGTCTGAAGTTTCGTTGTGCCCTGGGAAGGTTTATCTACACTAAAACACTGGCTGTATTATCTCTTTTCATGGACAGAAATAAAATCAATTCTGTCCCGGAGGTCTTGCCACTCTTCATCCTCGTGTGAATATTTATTTTCCTGTGTTTCCGGCACATTTTTGGTTTCTTTTTTGCGTTGTGCAGACATCTGCCTGCAAGAGTGCTGTCATGGGGAAAAAAACCTTGCTATTTCGGTGTCACATCGTGTGAACGAATGTGAAAATTTACAGTAAGGGTAAACTGAGCCTGACAGGTTCGCGTGGGGAGTTTGTGTCAGTGTGCGTTAGCTGCAAAGGAACACTTAAAGTTTAATTTCAGACTGAAAAGTACAACGATAGAAGGAATGCAACTTTTCTGCTGTTAAGCCTTCTTCTCCCAAAACATTTTGTTTCTTTCTTTCCACTTTTCACTGTGGAAAAATGTACATTATTCTTCGCCAGTAATTTCTCAAAAAAATCTAAAGTAAATGGTTACTGCTCCAGATTCAATCCAGATTAAATCAAGTATTGTGCCACAGTATCACAATGATCCCTTGGGAATTAATGTTGGCCTTTGTCTGACAAAATATTCAGAATGACTGGTTTCTTAATTTAAATATCTTGTCTAAAATCACAGTTATGTAACAAATACTTCGTACGATTAGTTTCGTCGAAAAGAATTTTTTTTTATATATTCAGGGGTTGACGTAGAACATTTTGATTGCATTGAGGGACAGGATTGAACATTTTCTTGTTGCTTTTTAAGATAAAATAAATATGATACTATTTGTATTTTACACTCTGGAATCTGACATGATAAATCGTAACAATAAGTATGATAGAGTATGATATTGTATTTTTTCACTCAATAATTGGCAGATCCGCCAGTTCCCTGCTGGGATAGGCTCCGGCTCCCCCACGACCCTGAACTGCAGGAATCTGGACAGATGGATAATTGGCAGAATAACGTTACTACATTCGATTTTTTCATGGAAATGACACAAATGCTTTTCCTAAGACTCTTTCCTTTCCAGATAATTATAACAAAGCATGCATGAGGCCCCCCTCTTCAGCACACTCCCACTAATAGACCCATAAACACTCAGCAGTTGTGTTTTACTTTGTGGCTTATTAGCGGGAGTCTGAAATAAGCTATCTGGTCATGCTGTCAAAGCTGATACCCTTCTTGCTCCAGGAATTGGCTGGATGAGATCCTTGGAACAGACGCTATCAAACAAGCTGAAAGGGCCAAATGGTCCATTTTTAAGCTTTAACATTCCTTTTCTTTTTATGTCTAATGAATACTTTAATGACTAAGAGAACTGTTATTCCCTATCTTCTATTTTAATGGTGTCATTTGTAATGTTATTATGTTTTTATGTCTAGTGGATGCCTTAACGAACTATTGTTCCATATCTTATATTTTAAAATTAAAAAGATCATAAAAATATGACATGTATTTTCTTACTAAATATTGACTGACTGGCAGAGTGTCACCTCCATTTGGGTCAACACATGTGTAGAAGCAGATACCGTCAAAATACATCTGAACATTTTTTCTTTCTCTTTTCTCTTTTTTCTGTTTTAAAACTGCAGTATTTCTTGTGAAACGTATCATAACAATTGCCAAAGAAAAATGGCATATGCAGTATAAACAGCAAAGTTCTTTGTAAAAAATAAGACCTTTTTATTTTTATAAAAAATATACATTTAAACTATATTTTTAAGAATCATAAACTTAAATCACTGCAAAAAAAACATTGATTTCATTTCATAAATGAAGAGTTACAAAAGGCCAGCTGATTTGGTAATGACAAGGAGTTTGATCTTATGTACATTTAAGTCACCGTAGTGAACGTCATCAGTATCACCAGTGAAACACAACCTGGAGGTTTGTGTATATAGTAGAAACTATATAGAACTGCTTTGAAATCTAAGAACAAGAGGCAAGTCCTCACACAAAGGTTGGTTGGAGTGTGGAACACACTACACTGCCCTGTATTGAATCGAGCTGTTAAACCCAAACCCCTTTTTCTCTTTCAACAAACAGCTGGAAGAGATCCATGGATCGATTAACTACCAAATGGATTAGATGGACCAAATGGCCTTATTTGTTACACTTGTTACATTAACCTTCAGTAGCTTTCTTACTAGTAAAGCTACTGTATGATGGTGATACCAGGCAGCCAAAAGAATGTTGATATGCTACAGTGGCAACCAAAGGAGTGCCAGCCCAAAACAGCCTATTTTTTATTATTTATTATCTTATTTTTATTATTTATTTTCTGTATTTCAGTTTTTCCACTTTAGTTTCCATAACAAAACAGGTGAGGTCTGTTCTTCGGGTTGCAAAGAGAAAGCCATAATCCAGACGATTTTGACTCTTCCCTAAACCACGTACTGTAATAGATTATTAGTGGTGACAGGCAGAGGAAATGCTCTGGTATAGCATGTAAACATACGTACAGTATATAATCTTAAGATTTCTGGAACCTTCATAGCATAATCTTTGTAGAAATCCATGGCAGATCACAAATTACAGGAAAGTTACTTTACCTTCACTGATATTGTTACAAAACAGTTTAAGAGTCTTTACCTTGTTCACAAGGTTTACAGGCTTGTTTTGTGACTTGAATGTAAATTGTTATACAGCCAAGTGAAAGAGTTTTAAAACAAAGGAATAAAAATATTATACTGGACACTATACTGAAAATTCACAGGTGATTAAATTCTCATTGCTTCCTATAAGGATTTAGGCCGTGAATGTTTTTTGAATAGAAGGTCATATATTAAGGTCAGATGTCTTTCTGATGATACACCTGCTATGTTGAAATATTTTTACATTAAAATAGTGTGCTGTTGATATATATCCATTCTCATAATGCAGTACTAAACTAATGTTGTGGAAAAAAAAATTAAAAGAAAGTAAAAGGAACTGACTCCTGCATGGTTTTGTTTATTTAAAATTTATTTTATTTTTTATATAAAATAACATTAAAAATAAAAGTTAATATGTATGTAACATTTGAAATGTGTTTTTAATGTAATGGATGAATGTTGCATAACAAAGACAGGCATTCAAGAAAAACACAGACCTTTAAAACTGACAGTACCTCTGTTATTTGAGCAACACAAATTCGTGTAGAGAGCGGTATCTGGATCGAGTAACGAGCTGTGTGTGGGATTCTGGGCAGATACTCCTGGGAAAACTCTCTCTGCTAAGAGCTAAAATAGTACGGTACAGGAGACCGACCAGCACAACCAAAAACAACATTTTTGGAAAATGTTATGTTTAAAAGTTTTTAAATCTTTAAGCCCTTTTGTGAAGTCCTTTCTATATGAACTCAGCATAGAACATTCTACTGTATGTACTGTAATATAAACTATATAGACTATAGTTCATAAATTATACAATATAGTTTAAATATGATAATTTGATTTATATGAAAGTAGATATGATTTGCCAACTTTGCTGACTTCTTCAGTTCCTGGTACTTTGTTTTCCAGTAAGAAAGAAAACAACATACTGGTTGTAAAGATACTGGTTTTCCCTTTAAAGAACATTTAAATATGGTAACTTATTTTTGCTTAAATATTAAACTTATTCTACCCTGTATGGTACTTTTTATTCACTTATTGTTCACTGAAGCAGATGAAAGAAACACTTTTTGATGAAAACACACAAACTTTATGTACAGTATGTGAAAATTATAACCTCCACATTCTGATCCTTGACTCAGCAATTGGTAGGAAAATATCAATTTAATCATTTTCTGAAAAAAGAGTGTCACAACTGCTTTGGCTGGGCATACATTAAATGGTTAAGCATTAAGTTAGTTTTTAAAGGTTAGAATACCATAATATTTGTTTTTCTTTTCAGCACTTGGCAGAGGATGATTTTGTAGGTCAAAAACTTCAACCTGTCACTGAAGCATGTCCAATCAATAGTACAGCATGTATCATCAAAACCTAACATAAACGTTTATCCTATTAAATTACTTCCTAACCGTGTGATCACAGGGCACAGCGCAGCACTCCTTAAAATAAATCAGACAGAACAAACCTTTTGCAAAGTATCTGGTCCCTGGGAGATGAGCAGTGTGGGTTCACTTCTTCGCCAACCTTTTTAAGCAACAGCTTAATCATCAGTCTGGGAGACGTAAATACTAAACAACTTGTCGACTCAGGGAAAGAAGGAAGAGCTTGATGCCAGAGAGCAGATGTGCCTGATACATCAGCACATAATTGCTGATATAGAAATAGCTCCAAATGCAAGTCTTACAATCATCATGTCCTTACATTTGAAAATGTTTGCCTATTCACTGGTCTGTGAAGCTTGGAAAGCGATTTTAATAAATGATTCAGAGCTGTGAAGAAGGCTAAAGGCCTTTCTTCTTACCATTTATATTTAAGTCAATTAATCCAAGTTTTGTTTGATAAAATCACTCTGTCGTAATGGGATCTGATGTTTTGAGCTTGCAACAGGAATGCAGGAATATAGATAGACAGGAATATGGATTGCCAGCTGTTAGCCATATTATGTATGTTTCTTCTAAAAGGAAGAGGTTTTCCTGCCAGAATACCCTCTCATGCAGAAGAAAACTTTGAAAGAAAAATAAATTCCCTCTCAAGACACTCTGGTGCTATTCTGTTTTAGTGTGGACCTTTTATTTCATATCCGCTTCTAAATTAAAATAGCATACGTCAGTTTTGGGGGTGGCTTAGCATAGTGGGTGAATCTCTGGACTCATGAATAGTAGGTGGGGGGCTTGAGTCCTTGCTAGCCCAGTTGCTCCAGTCCACCCAGTTGTAAGTGGGCACCATCTTACCATTAATCCCTGTGAAGGACCAACATCCCACCCAGGGGGGTGTCACATGCCCTCTAGTTCACTAAATGCTTCAGAAACCAGGATGAGCTCTGGCTCTAATGTGGGGTTTTACTTGTATACCTTTCCTTTGGCACTGCATTGCCTTTAGGGCAGATCAGTGGTTCTGTGCCTAAGGATCTGTGCCTGTGGCTGGAAGGTTGCCGGTTCGTATCCTGTGGCCGGCAGAGGAATCCTCCTCGTTGGGCCCCTGAGCAAGGCCCTTAACCCCAACCCTCCAGGGGTGCTGTATAAATGGCTGACCCTGCGCTCTGACCCCAAGCTTCTCTCCCTGTCTGTGTGTCTCATGGAGAGCAAGCTGCGGTATGTGAAGAGACGAATTCTTAATGGAAGAACTTGTGTATGGCCTATAAAGTGATCTGAATCACTGTCTTACCTTCACACTTACGCTAATTCATCAAGGATCAATACGATGCTGGGATATTCAGGAGATAGTGGGCCTGCCAGAAAGCCGCCCAGTCTTTAATATAAGTGCACGTGTGCGAAAGAGAACAGGTCCTTCTGCTACGACGGCAGCTCTGATGTGTGTTCCTTTGCGTATTTCCCACACAGGTGAAGGTCTGGTTTCAGAACAGGCGGATGAAGTGGAAGCGAGTGAAGGGGGGTCAGCAGGGGGCCGTGGCGCGAGAGAAAGAACTGGTCAACGTGAAGAAGGGCACGCTGCTGCCGTCTGAGTTCTCCGGCCTGGCGGGCCTGCACCCCTCCGCGGACTCCCTGGCCAACGAGGACAGCCGCGACAGCGACCACAGCTCCGAGCACGCCCACCTATGACGCGCGGCCGAGGCCTCGGGCGCCCACACTCAGGAAAGAACGACGCGCCAGGGGACGGCGGGCGTCACACACAGCCGTGAACAACAAACAGTGTAAAAATGTACAGAGGAATGATAGATGTCTTTAACCAGACCTGTGAGGATTAAATTCTCAATTGTTTTTTTTTTTTTACCAGTCTATGATTTCCACCACAGTTTTTAGAATTACAGAATGTTAAATTGCAGATCAAAGATCAAAGAACATTAAAAGATTGTAGAAGTCTATTTAACATGTGAAACAGGGATTTGCTGGGGACACTTTAAAAATCGGACGTCCTTTCATAGAAATTGAAGTGTAAATAAGAATTAGTGGGTAACCACCTCCTATTCCAGCCTGTTTATTTGTAAACCAAACCTGGAGAAAGTGCCTTAATATAAAATCTGATGAGCCCAAAGCATTCTGAACATTCCACTTTGTGCCTTACAATGACAATGGGCAGATATATGCTCTGGTTTGCACTCTTTAACTCATGCCTTTAACAGTTTCTACTGTAAGAAAGAATCTGGGAAAGCACACAAAGCAAAGACGTGTTCAGCTACAAATACGCAGCAAATATATTCATTCTGTAAATAACTATCAGTATTTTCTTGCCTTCATTCTAACAAACATGTCTTATTAACAGTATACCAGCTCACACAATAATAAACATTGCTACTCTGTCGCTCTTCTGGCTGTGTGTTGTTATTGATTGAAGCCTTAAAAAGACTTTGCTGAAGTTCATATGAAGCAAACGTTAAAAGAAAATGTTTATAAATACTTCAGAGATCTGTTAAGTTAAGCAAAAGTGTCAGATTTTCTTTAAAAAAAACTATAGCAGGCATTGTAATCTACTGTACAGCTTTTGAAACTTGAATTAATTTGGGACTATGCAAAAGGTTCAGTTTGCATGAATGAATCAATATGAAGTCTCCTGTCATCTTTAACTTGAAACAGAAATAATAACCCTGCCAAAAAAAGTGAGGAATGATTTTAAACACCTCCCATTTGAAACTTATTTTATTAAAAAAGCCATTTTGAAAATCATTGTAATGTGTTTTGCTGTGTTTGTGTGAGTATGCATTGTAATTTATAAATTTTTAGCACCTTAATACTTTAAAACTGAAATTTCTTGAGATTCATTACCTCAAGAATCTTTGTAGTCTATTAAGAGAGTTATTCGGAGGCTTAAAGTTTCCTGGTCCAAAAAAGATTTTGAATGGATTTGTTTTCAATTATGGCCAGATCCATTTGTGTGCTTTCATCTGTAACCTTGATTAGTCTGCCAGATTTCTATATTATCTAATTTGTCCAGCTAGAACTTTGAAACATACTTGATCAAACCGGACAACAAATTGTATCCCCTGAGAAATTATTCATAGTTAAACTGTCAGCAACGCAAGGGAAATTTATTTGCAATCTTTCCATATTGCAAGAAACCCTCATACTGTGCTAGGTTTTCAAAATACAACTGGGGATTAATATGCAGAGATTAAGTAAAGAGGAAATGTACATACATTTTGAAGCCCACTTACTGTAATGTGTGAGCTGTTTTCCATTGAAAGGGCTGAAACCCTGCAGAGCACGATGAAGTGTCTCATCCATACATCATGTCCAGGTAAATGATTTGTTGTCTAGCATTCAGTAAAGGGCAGCACCACATAAATTTCATATGTTTTCTGCCAGTCCTGTGTGTGGTTCCAAATATCACAAGTGGGTTAGTGTAGTACAGCACATACACTACACAAACACTCATAGTGTCAGAGTAAAATATAAACATATCCTCATGGGCTTACAGAATGCATGGCAACATAATAAAAATTGATTTAAGCAATAAAAGTTTCTAGAAGCATGAGGTGAGATTATAGCTAACATTTTTTTGTTGAAAATACAAATCATTAGTGATTAACAACTGAATTAACACAATTTCATTAAGGAGATAAAAAAAACCCCATTAATCTCATTTTCTTCAACACAGGGCTATAACTTGAGTTTGATAGAATGAAACATTTAATTATTCAGTGAAATTGCAAAGAAATTGAAAGTTTATCACTGGAGAAATATGTGTGGTATAATAAAGGCCTATTTCAAAAACAAAAGGTGTTGAAACTGAAATCAGAAAATGGTGAAAGGCATCAAGAGCAGGGTCCAGAAGCATTCTGTAGTTGGGCTGGGAGAATTCTTCACAAAACCGGGTGGACCCTCTGTACCACATTGTTATGAATAACGAACTGGGAGATCCAGAAATTAGTGTATTTGAAAAAAAACGTGAGAAATTATTTGAATAATAGAGATTAAAGGGCGTAGCCCTCACCAAAAACAGTCTTGAGAAAGTGCCTTTAGACAAGCTGTTTTGTAAAACAATATTCTGATAGACCCCAAGATTTTCTTTGGCATTCTTCAGTCCAGGCAAAGCAGGGCAGAATAGTTCGGTTTTACTTCAGAATTGTTTAGAGAAGATTTCTCAAAGGCAGGCAAACATAAAAACAAGAGTTTATTCACTCACAGACTGATCCGATCTACCGTGAGATCGGATCTGTGGTAGATCCATTCCAGCAGGACAACTCGGAACGCACAGCAGAAAGCAACACTGACTTTTGGAAGAAATGCAAAAAAAAACCAAAAACTGTTCTTTACCAGCCAGCGAAATCACTGGCCTTGAATCTAAATGACATACCATGGACAGGCAAAAGGAAATCAGTAGCAAGTCATTATCTCCGCTTCTGGGATTTGCATAAAGGAAAAATGCCAAAAAAAATGTTCCAACGTTGAAGAAAGTACAGCTATCGAATGCGCCCAATAAGTTGAAAAAGGAGGAGATGAATTTGAACGTGTTAGAACTATTTTTGTCCTAACTACAGTATACAGTTATTATTATTCTTCCCCTTCCAATGATGTCAATTTTTTTAACTACAAATTAGTTATGCACATTTTTACAGAAAATATTTTGATCTAAACTGGAATAAGAAAAACTAAAATACGTTGGGTGTGTAAGTATTTGTCACTCCGAGTCTATACTGGACGGAAGCACCTTTAGTAGCAATTATACTGTAGCTGTAAACCTTTTTAGATACAAATCCCTGCTAGCTCTGCACACCAAGATGGTGCAGTCGTTGCCCACTGTCCTTCAAGAACTTGCTCAAGCTCTGACGCTTTGGGTGGGGATTGTTTCTGTCCAACAGTTTTCAAGTCCTCCTACAGACTGTATTTGGGATTCATGTCATGGTTGTGACTGGGGCTCTCAAGGACATTGTTTTCTTGTTAAGCCATTCCAGTCTGCTTCGATAACATCCTGCAGAAAAGTCCATTTCTCTCCCAATTTTAGGTCTTAAGCAGGGTTAAGCAGGGTTTGAAGATACACTTCCCACTTCTTGATGTTCTCTACATGAGTGAGGGACCTTACAGGGACAGTTGTATTTATTCAGAAATCAAGTAAACCACAGAGGCTCTATTGCACACAGCCAAAGGCCACTCAACAAATCGCGTGACTTGTCAAAGCAATTCCCTGCACCTGAACTAATTTCCGTTTACTGTGGCAAAGGGGGTGATTATTTATGTAATCAACATACAGGATTTTAGTTTTTGATTCTCAGTGTTTTTCTGACATTTAACTTTCTTTCACCATAAATGTGTTCAGTCTGAGCATTCAGGTTTTGATTAAGAAGGTTCACATTTATAAAAATGTGTATACATCACTTGTAATTTAACAAAATTGGACATAATCAGAATGGCTTTGAATACTTTTCCAAAGTACTGTATATTATATGGAGGTTCTTAACTGGCGCTAGAGAGGGATAATGGCAGACAAGGCAATCCCACCCAGCTGTTTCAAATCACAATCATTACTGACTTTTGCTATACTGTATATATAATACTTGCACACACCTGTTATTGCATTTTTATTACACTCCATCTATGCACAGACCATGTGTGAAACAACATGCAGGAAAGTGAAAACAAGGCAGAACAAACAAGAAATAATTTGCTGTTTATCTCTGGGTTCTTACAAAGCCTGAAGACACACAGCACTTTTTCTCTGCACCTCTCTGAAGTTCATAAGAAGCACACTGTGGTCACTCAGCATGCTCCTGTATCTGGAGACGCCATATGTCCTCACGATCCCCTTGTCCACTGCGGCTACCAACCCCAGGACCTTATTCCCATGTTTCTGTCTCTTCTTCTAACATTCCACCTTATTAGTCTATACTGGAGCTGTTTTTTCTTAATCTGGCTTCCAGTCCCGTTTCTTCTGCTTTTCCTACTTCCTCTTGTTTATGTCAGTATCCTGTCCAGACTACTCAGGCCTAAGAATTTCAAGCCATGTGCCCTCTTTTAATGCCCGCCTTCCCTTTTTAGTGTAAAGTCTGTATTTCCATATCTCACCCGAAGCTTCCTTTTGTCTCTAATTTTGCATGGGTAGCTTTGGGGGTTCACTTGTTTGTTCTGGGGTTCGAGCAGCCCTGAGTTCCTCCCTCTCGGCCCCTGCTGGTCTCGACGCTGTCCCCTCGGCCCTGGGTCTGTCTGGCTCTGGCGTCCTACCTCTGTTCGAATCACCAGGCGTCCCACGGGCTTCAATGTCTTCTCATCACCATAATGTCTGGATTTCCATACTTTGCAAATCTGCTCCATCCATCTCTGTTTCTGCATTGGTGATTTTGGGGTTCACCTATTTCTTTTGGGGGGACAGGTTCCTGGCCACAGGACGAGGAGGCTTAACACCTAAACCAAACGGGTTAAGCCAAAACCTATTATACTTAAATACTCAATAAACATTCAGAAGACGTCCGATTCTTGGATGTTGTTATTCCTCGTGAACTAAGGGATTGTGATTTTTTCTATTGTTCTTGTATGTGATGTACTGATGAACTTCTGACATCTAGTTGGGTGAAGTTTAAGAATATTTTCTGTATGTATTTATGAAGCTTATTATATTAATACAAACCTTCAACCTCTTTGTTTTGGTTACCTCGGGACAAATGATTTCAAACATGTTACTTTTCATCTTGGGTGAACCCTCTACCTTGTTCCATTAGGGAAACCCTTTCCTTTTGCAGGAAAAGGCAATATTGTTATAATTACACAGTAAGCCAAAAACAACACACCGTACTAAATACTTTTCCACGCTATATTTGAATGCTTACTAAGCCTTTATTAAAGAAAACGTTTTGTTTTCACTTCATGAACAACTGTGGTTGTTAAAACAGTATACAGTTTTCTGAAAATCCCAAAGGAAGGGTAGTGTACAGTATGTAGCATCTGGTGGTAAAAGAAGGTAAAAGTTAAAGCTTTACTATACAGTATATCAAAATTACTTTCTTTTAAACAAAAAGCGAATACCTTTGTTGTTTCATTGCAACAGGTCACCATGTGTAAGAAAGAAAAAATGCTAAAAAATGAAAGACCATTTAACAATCTGTGCAGATACAAAGTTAAAAAGTTTAAAGAGGAAGAAAAACCTTTTCATTGCCCTCAGAATGCCTGTATTGAGTTTCTCACAGTTTTCGCAGACGGTTTGGTAAGTTTCCAAGTACTGGTCTTGCCTTTCGTCTGGTGAGGGGGAAAATGCCATCTGTGAAAAATCCAAGACTGTTTTATGTATATCTAGCTAATTAGGCATAGGCTGTAACTGCTGAATCCAATTCAAGTTATAACACACAGTAGACGACAGCCATTAGCAACCTTTAGGAAAAAATGAAATCTTCAGATACACTTTGAGATTTATGCGTAACATCCCTAATCCAATTAATCTGTAGTTAACTTGCATGTTTATGTCTAAATCCAATACAGAAATCTAGAAATCAAGCTTCTGTAGGGGATCTGGACATTTTTCTATAAAAATCTTTAAGTTGCTTATTTAGCACGAAACCCGACAGAGGTTATTGTTACATTAAGTCTGGAAAAAGTAAAAATGCATTTGTGTAGACTGTTGCTGGTTAGAGGCGTTGATATCGATTGTACCCACCTGAATGTAGACTTTAAAAAAAAAATAACCAGAAACTGGCATTGTCCAGTCAAATGGCAGAAAGCCAGATGCCATGGTGAGTGATACCTGCCTCGCCATTTTAGATCCCTTATGTGGTGGCTGCAACCCTATTCTCCAGCAGTTCTGAGGAAGTGATCCAACCGCGTTTACAATGAAAGGTGAACCTTTATGCCTGCACCTGTACATCTGCCATTACGTTTTAACATGTCCTAGCCTAATGACAACTGCACCAAATTACACTTTTATTACAGTACAGTAATATACATATACAGTACAGCTTGAACTCACATTTTAATCTCTTATATAACGGGGCAGGAATACACATTTCTACGACATCTCGGAATTAATGAACGTAATGATTTTTTAAAGTGAAAAAAATAGTTATGCTACTTTTTTTCTGTGAACATTTTTTTAACCACTCGTATCCAGTATTTTGCCCTTTTTTTTTTTTTGACGGGACACTGTTGAATCAAAGGTATTAAAATGAGTAAATCTCATCAGGAAAAAAATGTACTGTGAGGCCACCTCCTATACTGTAGGTGCGACCTGTGAAACACAGTGAACTGCTTTGTCACGTGATAACTACCTGTCCCCTGGATCTGATCTGATTACTCGGCGCACTTTGGTCTAGTGGAGTGCACTTTCATCTATGGACTATAGCTACTGTAGGTCCACTGAGTGTTGAAGCGCTTGAGGTTACCCCAGCAATAGTTAAGAGGCATATTTATACCGCAACAATGGCACTCTTTGAAAAGCCCGTAGTGTCGGTCTCTCAGGGTATTCGTATGATGTTTTATCTTATGACACCGAATGAAACGTCTTTCGCGCAGAATGACGAGGTTCCGGAATATGTCAAGCAGGTGAGCCCTATTCATAATTCATAACGCGATTTTCAGATCTTGCCAAGTCTCCACGACTCAAAAGTCCGTTTCAACGGAAGAGCAGAAAACCGACCCCGTGCCTTCTGTAATTGTGTGCTATTGGTTTGATTGGTCAGGTTTACTTTAACAGTACTTACACTCCAAAAGTAACTGATTGCGGGATGCCTCTGCATCTGTTTGATTTCATATTGTACAGCTAACAGTGGTCCAATAAGTGGTCAAGGTACAGTACGAGGAAGAAAACATGTATTTCCTCTTTTGACAACAGCTACCGTATTTATCATATTATGTGTGTACATTTTATTACAACGCTATCGGTAATTATTGACGTCAACCTTTTTATACATAATACACACCAACTAATGGTTTTGTTTCATAATCTACTTTGATTGTTCTTTTTTACATATGTGTTTAATTTTTTATGTGGCATGACGTGAACGTCACTATAAAATACTCCAGTAGTTTTATTACATTGTTGGAAAAAAGTAATGTGCTAATTAGTACGTGTTGTGAAAGGCAAATTATGTTAGCAATTATTTAGTTGTTAAAAAAAGTTGAATAGATTTTAGGGATTTGTAATAAAATCCATATTTGATTGTGTTTGAAGTGAATAAATCCGCAGGTCTTTAATGTTTTATGGATTATACAAAGCAGTCTAAAAAATAAAAAGTTTAAACATTCTGTAAGTACTGTATATATTAAGACACGGTCATCTTCTCTGAAGGTGAAGAACATTACTTAAAAATAATAATTAATCTTAATTATTAGAACACAGCTAACTAAACGTGCACAGTCCTTAACTGTGCCTGACTTCATTTTCCTACGGTATCTTCATGTCCATACAGTACATGTGTTTATCACGGAACAGTAAACATTTGAACAGGTTCAAATGAACTCTTGCCCTGAGAGAGAAATTTAAATGAGTGTTACATTGTGTGCTCAGCTCGGTATGCTACAAGGCTGTGCTTCTTATCCATTATTTACCAATTTATTGAAATCCAAATTACATAACTTGACCACATATTGCCTTTAAAGAACCCCTTTCCAATACCTTCTTGGTGTCTTCTTTGAATCAGGCACTCGTTTAACCTTAACAACTGCTTTGAGAGAGGCACATTATAGTCACACATTAGTCTCATATCTCTGGTGACCTGGAACTCTTTCCTTGGAGAGCAAACATGTTGGATTGAATTGTGGTTGTGTGGCACTGTGGTTGAAGTTGAGGTGAATAAGCATTTCTTGTTGAGCCTTGAATAAGGGTCTGTGGAGTCTGAAGACGTAAAAAGATTTAAGCATGCTTCATGATACTTCATCATATCTTGTACTGTAGGTTTCACAGGCAGAGGGTACAATTTGCACTAATGTCACTTTGATTGCTGAAGTGATAATACTGCTTTACACAGCTAAAAAGCAGGGTGGTAGCTAATCAGAGCATCTGCTAATAAAATTCTTCATCACTTAAGCAATTAAAGAACAGTGCAGTTTTTTTTTAATAATAAGCAATATGGGTGTAATTGTTCTGTAAAATATATATTTAAATATATCACAGATACTGTATGTATTTTAAGTAGTTTTTGTTTATGCACTTCTCCATAAATTTTCCATCATTTTGCAGTGAATGTTTAAAGTTTAATCTTTTGGTTCTTGACACCACCTCACTTAAAGAGTCTTTTTACACAGGCAAGCAAACAGCTGAAAACTATAGTGTATTCTGCAAAGTGTTCAACATTTATATTGTACACCATGTCATGATGTTGTTAAACATATTGTAGAAGATTTGTCATTTACTGAAAGTTATTTTCAGTGTGTTATGCAAGGATAGAAAATAAGATAATGTTTGAAATGAATACCCCCTCATATTTAGTTGAATATATAAATATATCATGAGAAAATGGCTTTTCACCATGGGAATGTAAAGGTTAGTGGTCAGACTATTTAGTTCTCTTAGTTTTCATATTGAGCACTTCAGTTCCCAGATGGCTACAATCCCCAAACTCTTAAAAACTCCCATCAGAGGGAAAAACACACATCTGCGCTACAAATGTTGTCATATGCCACACGAGATTTCACTCCAAAGAGCAGCAGCCTATGCAAAAATATCTAAACCTCCTGATATTTTTATGAACCTAAAATGTGACGCTGCTGCTTTCCTCTGGACTGTCCATGATAGTGGTCAAAAGTATCGGACCAGCTGGAAGTCTTTCTGAAATCCTGAAAGGAAAAAAAAAAGCTGACAGACACAAAGTTTCAGATCCATTTAAAAAGAAAATAGCACAGTGGATATAGGCAGTGTAGTGAAGTGTACAATACATTCTCTTCTCAGTCAGAGGGCTGCAGGCAGCTTTGAAAGTTAATGGAGGTAAGATTCCTGAAGATGCAGGATGGGGCAGCAGCCCTGGGATAGTGCCCTCCTGGGGCCCATTGTAACCCATCTGTAACCTCCGTTGTGCACTTTGTGGCAGGTGAGAAGGGACAGATACCATGCCATTACAAGACTAGGCGCTGTTCTTGTCATCTCTCTCCATTTAGGCCCAACAAGCCCAAACCTTCGCATAAACTAAAACGACCAAAAGACTGCTCCAACACCGAGGAGAAGTGTGATCCAATAACCAGAAGTTAGAAATGTTTTAGAAACCTAAAATTAAATAGGGAAATATTGTATGTATGCTGTTGAACAGTAAGAATGTATGACTGTGGAAAAATGTATTTTTTAAGGTTACTGTAATAACTGCGGTTGTGTTTTTTGTTCCTTTTTTTCAGTAGATACAATGTGAGTGATCACACTGAGGCAGTTTAAGCCTTGCTGGGTCGACGGACTAATTCTTTTTTACAGGAGCTCTGTTGTGTGCTCAGGTTTCAGTGGTTTCTTCACTGCCTGATCCTGGACTTGTGCTCTTACGCCTTAGCTCATTTCACAGTACAGGTCCACCTTTCCTCTCTCCGTTCTCTTTAGGGTGACATGTTCGTGCTTATACTTTTGCAGTGTGGCTCAATATTGCAGTAACAGAAGGTCTTGGTAACCTGATTGTCATTTCACTATGGTAAATAGGGGGTAGGAGTGTCTCTGTGTTCTGTGGATCTTGGATAAGACTCACGGCTGCTAAATACCATGAGCACTAATCCACACAATATAAAGATTAATGCATATCTGTAATTTGCTTAGGCCACACCATTTTTTGTGGGAATGATACTGCTGGAGCTGTTTGTGAGCTGGGCTAAAAATGGAGGGCTGGTCATTAGAATCAATGATGGAGTGACTTCTGTCTCAGCAGGCATGCTGTCCATGATTCCAAAGTAAGTAATCCTAATTCACTGAGGAAATGTGATACTAAATAAAGATAAATAAATCAAATGCGTGTCTAGGGAAATGTAATCCACAAATTACCAAGGTTTCATAATTCAGTACAATAGCAACATTAATACTTGAAGTCATCTTTTAATAATATTTTCTTAACCAGTCCCCTAGGTTTCTTTAATTTGGCTCTATCGTGTATTCATCAGAAGAGAAATTTCACTTGTAATTCGCAGCTTTATGAACAAAGTAAAAAAAACGCTTTTTGTCCAGCACAAGGAATAATAAATGATTATAATGTTAAAATTACGCCACAGTTGTAAAATTACATAATTGTCCCGTGATGCAACATTTCATAATGTTTAAAAAAAGCAGTAATAATATAAACCTATTCGCTATGTGAGCAGTGGTTCAAAACCCGGGTGGAACACAGCTGTGTTAATACTGTCACTTAAATTGCTTTAGTAGAATATTCAGTCATTCAAATGGGTAGAAATGTTAAGTGTTTTTGAATAAAACAATTATCCTAAATAAATTAGTAATCTTAATGCAAGATTATTAATGGAAAATTCAAAATAGTGTATCTTAATATTTACAATATACTTTATTCCACAGTGGATAAAGGAATTTCTCTATATGAAAGGTGTCATCCAGTAAATGTAATGTATTTAAACGAAGGTATATAGTGTAAAGAGAAGATCGTTTTTAAAAAAGGCGTTGCACACCCAGAGAAATCACCTTAAATTCAGTTTGCTACTGATAATGAAAAACTCTAAAGGTAGTAAAGAACATAACCTAAGCAAACAGCATTCAGAAATGGATTAAATCAGAAGGAGAGAGGGATTTCAGATTTGTTAAGGATGCCAGAGTTACTGTATTTTGTTTTTCTAAAAAACTTTCAGGAACATTTGTATGTTTCACTGTGAACAAATTGGTGAAGCTAACTTTGTGCTGATTGTGAAGATCTGTTCCTCATCAGCTCTGCTGCAGTCAGTTTTAATCCCAAAACAGCTCAGATTTCAGAATGGTGGCACTGTCCACGGTGAATTTTCAGCAAGGCCTTCTGTGCTTTTGTTTTATTTCATTTCCATGCTGGTTTGCAGAGGGGTCCTGCCGCAGTCCTCCATGTTTCTGTGCTGGTGCACAGGCCAGAGTTAGGGGTGGTGCCCGGAGCAAGAAACACTCCCCAGCTCTGCGAGGAGTGAAATCCTTACAGCAGCATGTGACAGAACATGCACATGTGGCGTGTGCGTGTTCGAATCCAGGATTGGATCAGCAGTGATCAGCCCACCTGCAGTGCCCAAGACACATGCTCACCAAGAGCAGTTGACAAACGTGCACCTTGTCAAACCATTGAACTCTCATTGCAAGAGATTTAAATGGTATTAGACACCACAGACCAAACCAGACTGAAGGCATTAGTATATCAACCTTAGACAGAGCCTCAGACAGATATGTGAGGCTTATTACTCATTCATTACTAGATCTGTTAGGATGACTTGTTTTGTTTTTTCCTCTTTTGTGTTCACATACTGTACTGTACTGCAGGATTCCCTGGGCATTGTGTATGTACAGTACAAACAGGAACAATGACATTAGATTTTTTGCAGAATTAAGAAAGAGAAAACACCATTTGGGCCATCCAGCTTCTTTGGTTAATAGTAACTAATTAATCTAAGGATCTAATCCAGCTACAACAGACTATATGCTGCAGTTATATTATGTAGTTATATATAATGAAGTATATATAGTATGTTCTGTATAGATCAAACTTTGTTACTGCCTTGTTGCATATGGTGCAATTTCATATACAGTACAAGGGAGCATGTGGTAATCTATTCAAGAACTTTATGTTTTTATGAATCTGTGCTTTCTTCATCCATAAAGGAAAAAATACTTTTGGCTCTGGGAGTAAGATATTCGTTAACTAAGAAATTTTAGTATTAGCAGTTTGACAAAAATGAAGGATTATTGCAAGAAGACTGAAGAATAATGAAAACAAACACCCCAGTGTCAGATGTAGGGAGGAATATCTGAAAACTAAAACATTTTGCTCTGTCTATTAAAGCTTCTATTGTTTGATGCACAAACATCTAAAAGGCTCCTTTCATTATTTCAGGCTGTTTGTGAGGAGTCTGGAGCTGTGCAGTTATATTTATGTCTGGGACAGCTACAGGCTCTTGGAGTTGCCCTGGGATTCTCCGTGGACTTGGTGGCTGGCTTTTCTTGGAGTAGACTTTGGCTATTACTGGCTTCATCGTTTCTCGCACGGTAATGGCATTCATACACCTCTGTCGTTTTTCTTGTACTTCTAGGATTAAATAACACAAATCTTTGTTTTAAATTCCACATGCAGCCTGGGAGAGACATGCTGCTCCAGAACACAGTGTAACACACCAGGTTTGCTCACAGTGGAAACCAGCACAAATTTCACTGGTTATCCTTCAGTAACCAGGTGCTATAGTATTACTATCAGGCATTTGGTGAACTGCAGCACATTTGAAGCTTGTTTCCCAGAGAAAGTTGAGAATCCCTCAATTATAACAGTGAATAAGAAGTGGATCATTATCCTGCATTTTCTTTTTATTACACCCTGCTGGTGCCAGCCTTTTCTATTTGTAAATATATACAGTGGAAGTACAATCAGTTTGTAAAATATATACTACTATAGTATAATCGCACTTACCACATATCATTCTGAACCAATACTTTCACAAATTGAAAAAGATAACCGCAACTACTCTCATATGTATTTATAGAGAATACTCTGGTTCTCTTTATTTGCATTTTTGAAATGTTTTGTATTTAGAATCGCCAATAACTTTATACCCTCCCAGCTGTTGGTCAACTGGTCTTACTGGAGCAACCTCTGAGAGAGAGAACCTGTGTGAGTACTGCCTTGACACCACCCCCACACCTGTCTTACACCAGTCGCACCTCAGACATCATGAGGGTGCCTTTATTCCTGTGCTGTGAGCCCCACTGCGCCTTACAGGGCAGATAGCACTGACTGGAGGAGTTGCCTGCACTTGCTTACCCAACCCAAGAGGCGTCTTCTTGTGCTCGTCATAGGAGAATGCTGGTGCAGTCCAGGCTTGAACCAATACTATCTGGACCAGAAGGAATACTGGTCGTAGCTCCCTGGAGTCCTACAATGTTTTAAGCAATACTGTATGTTTTGTGACCTGCCAGCTTTGGTTAAATATATACATAATGAATGTGAATAATTACAAAGCTCAACCATGGATACAGTAATCTTGTTTTCACTGGTTTGCTCTCTGCGGGATCCTGTGTCCAATTATTTCCATCTACAGTAATTAATGGTTAATGGCTTGCACGACAGGACTTAATTAAATAATACAAATGGCTAATATTTTTTAAGCTTCAGCATTTGCAAACATCCAAGTTCACATGCTTTTCTTTATTAGTAATTAAATAATTTGCCAACTAAAATACAAAAGCAAAGCTATTTTTTGGAAACGTTCTAATACAGCCATGGCCAATTAATTGTGTAGAGCAGTTGTGGCATTAATGGAAAGAAGACATACTAATCTAAGAACATTTTCTGATATTTTAAACTACTTTCATTTAGTGAGACACATTTTTTCCATTTTTCCATAGTGTCATAAGGCTTCATTGACTTATACTGGCATTTACTTAATCTATGTTTATTACTTTGTTACCAGCAACACCTGCTTTTGGACAACGAGCCAAATTCATAATGATATACCATAAATTACCTTTAATAAATAAACACAGCTGTCACCATTTTATTTTTCCAAGTACAGCACATCCAGTGTACTTTGCTGAACTGCAGTACGACAAAAATAAACGTATAGAACAGCACACAATGAGATTTTGCCAGGTCTGGCTCAGTGTGCCCCTGTACTGGATGAAGTGGTTCTTAAAAATGGATGGATGGCTATTTCTTGAACTGATGAGTATTTCACAAGTTGTAATCTGGTTGGGATTTGAAGCCGTGTTTGAAGCATATTAAGTGAAGTATATAATCCAACACTTTTTTCTTAGAGCATAAAGAAATATTGAATAAAAAAAGATCAACACAAAAACGTATTAGTTTTACAACGGTTTGATATTCACAATAAGGAAGGAACTACAGGAAGAGTAAAGAATGTTTTGGTTTCCCCCCATCAGCCCGGCGGCTGTGGTCCCTGCTATTCACAGGGAGGGGCGGTGACGTCACCGCGCTGGCAAGCCGGCTCGCACAACCTGTAATGTCGGCCGTATGCGTTACAATATTAATAACACGGAGTGCATTATTTCATAATAGCATGTCCATTTAAAATTGAGACTGGGAAGTACTTCTTTACATGGAGGGTAGTGGGAGTCAGGAACAAGCTACCCAGCCATGTTGTTGAAGCTGATACCCTGGCTTCTTGCAGGGAACAGCTGGATGAGATCCTGGGATCAATTAGTGACTAATTACCAAACAAGCTAAATGGGCTGAATTGCTTGAGGCCTTTCTTATACTGTAGTTTTAGTTTATTTTAATAAATTAAGAGGCCAGAGCAGAAGAACAGAGCAATAGTATCAATGTTAATAACATAGCTGTATCAGTATAAGTCATTGCTTTCCCTGGCTCAGATGATGCCAATCATCTCAATCATCTTGATTGATTAACAGGCTCCTCATCCACTGACCTGAATGAAAACTGGTCTGAGAAACTGGACAAGAGTTTAAACTCAAGCTCAAACTCCATACAGTGTATGCCTGCTAGTAATATGGTGAAACTGAACTTAATTTTTCCAGCTTTTTTATTCCATCCTTTATGTAAGATTTTTTCTTACCTACTGTACTGTATATGTTATTTTCAGGGTAAAACAAAAGTATTACATAACAGAATAGGGAGGGAAAAAACATCTTTGTTTCTCTACACTGATTAATATTTTTCAGGTTATGAAGTACGAGATTTATGGTACCGTGTCGTAGTAGTTTGTTGATAGATGAATACTGTAGGTGCTCCCACAGTCCTTACTTTGTTATAGAATCAGTTTGCTGAAAATAGCTAAGATAGCATAATTTAAAACATACAGTATATTGCTGTTTCTGCCTGGATCCATTATTACATGTACAGTAATTTTCATTTCGGTCCATGGTAAATTCAACTATCAAAATAGTAATTATAATAAAAGTGAATCTGATGCAATGTAAACTGTTTTTTAAAACTTTTTAAAAGAGGAACGGGATAATTCTTCATTTCCTTGTTCCAAACAATACATACAAATATTTATAAAGACTGTCAGTAAACAGGTTTCTGTATCTAAATATAATTCCAGAGAACAATCTTGAAAATATATCTATATACATTTTTTGTTTTCTAAAAAGGAACTTTCAGCTATAAATCTTTGTGTTCCTGTCTAGTCTATTACCCAGTGGATATTTTTTACATTTCTTAACAGGCACTTTTTAAAGGTTGTGTAACACTGCACTAAAAAAAAAGAGGTTGGTGATAAATGCTTACTTGTTGATTTGATTCGTAAGCGGACTCAGGCCAGTGGGGAGAACTCTCAGATGAAAAAATGCACAACTCTTTTGGATTTACAAAAGGAAATGGCTTACAATGCTTATCCAGATGTTTTCTGACCAGATGTGTTACATTATGATTTCTGAGGGCTAGTTGTCCTACCTGTGCCTTCGCAGAGGAAGCAGTAAATAGTAAACATGTTAACTGTGATTTGGCAGGAGCTATGCTGGACAGAATGTTTTCATTTCTTCTACTCACTCTTCCCTCTGGATTATTATTGCTACCCAGAGAAATACAGATGCAGTCAGCACTTTCCTCTACATATGTGCAAATTAATACTTGTTAAATTATGTTGCTGCTAGAGTGTCAAGGGACAGAACTAAGAGCAGTAAGTCTTTTTATAATATGCCTTCTTTAAATATCATTTTCTCTATCGTTTCAAGGAATTGTGCACGAGCATTTTAAAAGAAAAAAAATACTAAGAACTATTACCCTAGACATCCCTGAGAAATCATTTCCTACAAGTGCTAATGGCATTTAAATGTATACTTTTCATCAGGCTCGATTTACCATTTGTACCAAGAAAAAAAGAGGACATTCTAGCATATTTGGTTGCAAGTGGCTGATAGATCTGTGGATCTCACCCACATATTACTTTAAAGAAACTATAAATTAGAATTTGTTTGCAAGAAAGAGAAAGAAAAAGATATCCCTATCGTGAATGAGTATTTTGGGGGCAGCACGGTGGAGCAGTGTTCTCCCAGTGTTCATATGCTCCGGTTTCCTCACACGGTCCAAAGACATGCTGGTAGGTTAATTGGCTTCTGGCAGCTGGGGAAACTGGCCCTGGTGTGTGCTTGTTTGTGTCTGTGTGCCTGTGATGGACTGGCGTCCCTCCCAGGGTGTATCCTGCCTTATGCACGTTGCTTGCTGAGATGCGACCCTGAATTGTATATAAGTTGGAAAATGCATGGATGGAAATGAGTATTTTGACTGTGGCACCACTGGGGATAGGCTACAGAATCTTTGAGATAAGGGGGTTCTCACTTTACCCTGATCCCAGAGGTGTCAGAAAAGGTAAAAACAATGTCCTTTTTTACAATATGACCAAAAACAGAAAACAAACTCTTGAGTCCTTCGTTACCAGAAAGCCGGGCAGCTAAGCTTCTTACCGGCACCATCGCAATCCAGAGTCCACAAAACAGAGCTGTTGAACAGCTCTCTCGATTTCTTGCTGGGCACTTGGCTCTTTCTCACACCATGACACGTTTCAGTGTTTCTGCCCTCCGTTCTCAGACTGCAAATACGAAACAGTGGAAAGTGTCGCGTCCTGGTTTTTAAAATAGCTTCCTGACCAACTGTAGGGTGACGGGTGACTGCGTGCAGCAGTAGTTTCTATGTGCACTTGCAATGTATCTGAGTCGATGATCTCCATCTTACCTCCTCTTAGCCCCTTTGTGCATACACATTTGAAATTTACAACACACACTGCAGTGGGAGGCGAGCACATTCGATCATGGTCTCTCAGGAACCGCTCTCTTCCTGCCTCACCACACCTTTCCTTGAACAACGTTTAATCCTGCTGAACCAGAAACACCCGAGCTGTTACCACCGGAGGACCTGGCACCTCCAGATTCTCCTAGAAGAGGGGAGAATGTGTTCAGCCAGACCCATTTCACAATTACATTGGAGTATGTCAGGTATGCTCTTCTCTGGTTATTAGGTCATTTTAGATGGATGTCGACTAAAGACCCAGTTGATTTCTGGATTGGGAAGGTTTTTTGCTGGTGCAGGGCCAGCTGGTTCCAAAAGCTGGTTACACAAGGTAGCCTCGATCTTTCCAGCTACTGTACAAGATGCACTATTGCTTCATGGATGCACTTTGCTTCTACCAAAGCATATATTACAAAGGCATTCCTTGAACCAGCCACTGCTTTTTAAAAAATATCCAGATTTACCATTTTATAACCAGTAATATCTGATAAGGACTATTTCCAATTTTTACAAACAGTTGTTGAGATAGATGTTGAGGTTGTGTGTAATTAAAGCATATCTGTTTTAAAATATCGAAATTGCTCCCAAAACCTCGTTTTTAGTTTACATTATTTAGAAGCTGGCAAATAATAAACAAGGCTGGCATTACTAAATTTGTTTTATTTTATGATTTTTGTGGAAGCTGAATTAAAGCAGCACCTTTGAGAACTTAAACTTTTCCTGCTTTTGATCCAAAATATTGCGTCAGTGGCTACAAGCAGTCCGTGTTTGCTGAACAGTTTGGTTCCAGTTGCAAAGAAGCAAACAAAGAATTACTCATAACTTTCAGCTAGAATCTTTTTAATAATTTAAATTATGGATGTGTAATGCTGAAAATTAAAATCACCCAGAAAATGAAAATTATTTTTAGTTTTGTTTTCAGATTTTTGACTTTTTAAATATAGTTGATCTGAGTGTTTCTCATCAGAATTTCAAATAGTTTAAGCAGTAATTTATAGCATCATAGCAACAGTTTTGAGAGGAATTTTAACTTTTGGCATAATCTTTTCCCACTGGTAATAATGGACCATGAATTAAAATGTGTGCAAGCAAAAGAACAGAGAAAAAAATCGACATACAGTATAGTGTACAGATATAGGCATAATAAATAATCCAGCTCTAATAACTAAAATTGTAAAACTTCAAACTGTCATTTTATCATTTTTCTGGTGAGCAAGGCGGTGGTCCCGCTCTCCAGCATCTGTGTGTCTGGAGTTTGCATGTCATCTCTAGGTGCTTCAGTTTTCCTATCACCACACACAGACATTCCAGCTGTGACCAATGGGCTGTTCTGAATTTCGTTTCTCCGTGGCCCACAATGAGCTGATGGACTTGACAAGTCACAGACTATTCTCATGCTCTCATGCTTCCAGGCTGTACTCTGGTTTGCCATAACCCTCACCAGGAATAAGGGGCTTTTTGCTGGTGGATATATTCTCTGGACTTCTGCTGCATCGTGCTTTTTTGTGGAATTTGGCAGGGATTCTTTTTTCCTTCAAGTCATATACATGAAGGCAAGGTTTCAGTGTTATGAAATGGAAAAGAGCAATGATTAACTGAGTGGAATAGTTTCAAAGCAAAGAAAACTCTCTCGTAACTGGGTGGCATCGTTATGTTTGGATCTTAGGCGAAGCACGCTAGTCTGAACGATACTCTGACAGACAAATGATTTCTTGGGATACTGTATTGTGAAATTCCGCTTTTCTTTTTGTTTTGGTACATGGGTTGAGTTTTTATGCTGTAAGTGAGTGGGATATGTGGTTTATTTTAACTTCTGCATTTTCCCATTTGTGCTGTAAAGTGCTGGATTTGCTCTGGGTTTCCAGCTCTCACTGTGTATCCATCTAAAAAAATGAACTGCATAGCCCCCCCTTGTTTTTCCAGATTGTATTTGCATAGACCCATAAAGCTTTTATGAGGCATCAGCTATGAGCGATGCTAAATTAGGTGAAATGAGTTTGTCCCTAGATGTTGACATTTCCTCATCAACTGATCTTGTGAAACAGATGTAGCTCAGGCTTCTAAGCACTACAGTTTGATAAAGTGCTTTTCTGTATCCCCACACATTTATTATCTCAGTTCTGCTTAAAAGGACGGGGGTCATGTTTACTAATTCCATTATGGCCTTTTCTCTTTCACTGTGTCTCTGTTTTGCTCAGTTCATTCTTACTATAACAGACTTCAGTTAGTAAAGATGTTATATCCCTATTACTCAGGCAATGATCCCACACTTTGTTGGAGTGGGCTCTCCTCCTGCTTCCTAATTTACTCAGATGCTCAACTGCATGCTAAGGTGCTTTTGTCTTGGCTAGACATTTGTATGGCCAAAGGCGTTCCCCACAGTCGGATGGGTTTCTTTGTAAAATACCACGCCTCTGATAATGTTCACTGTCTTATGCACCTTATACATGCAACCACAGTCATTCTGTCATCTGATGCTGAGAAAGCCATCGTGGTAACTTTAATAGAAATAGATGCTGACCTGAATGGTTGGAATTTTCTCTGCAATAAAAATGAAAGTGCTCTCTTGACAAAATTTTTTACTTGATCCACTTTTTTACTGTGATTTCTCTGTCTCCCCACTTAGGATACTGAGAATGCGTTCAAGAATAATGAAATTCTTTCTGTACGGGGAGGAATTGTCAAACAGTTACTCTGTAATGTAAAAGGTCTGAAGGAGGACTGTTTTATAAGCTCTCAGTTATTCTCCTTCAGTTTTCACGCATTGCGATTTAACCCTGGCCCTCCTGTATCTTGAAAAAAAAAGTCTGGTATCTCTATGTCATCTTTAAGATTTGATGTATTCTAGAGTACTTCAGTGGAATGATTCCCAAAAGACATGGAGGGCATGACATGTCCAGTCTTTTTATGCGAAAGTAGACTCCCTCACAGTATCGTTCTAGCGGCAATAAAATTAACATATGGCAAAATTATATTTCTGTTAGTTGTTTGCAAAATTCAAACTGCCATTGTCTTGGAATTGCTGCATCGATTGACTAGCTTGTTCGATCACACCTACAGATGCAGCCATTCAAAATGAGCGAGGTACGCCGCTGTACAACGCGGTAGGCACAACTAAACTAAAAATTAGACACAAGAAGAGTAGTGTCTGAATCACTGTGCCCGTCCTTGTCAAACCCGAAAATACTACAATATACTGTATATCTCTAAATATAACCTATGCGGGTTGTTCGCATGAACTCGTATTGAGCAGTATTTCTCGCATTGTGAACGCACTGTATGTACACAGCGGTCCCGCAGGGTGTAGGCGCAAACCCACGTGAGCCCGAAAGCGCTACATTATTAATAATATCTTCCGTGTCGCATTAACATTGGAACATTGGAATTATACCACTGTTTGTGCTACAGTACATGAATATAATTATATCGTTATTAATTTCTTTAGATACGCGATTCCATATTATATTCCCTATTTATCAAATTCTAAAAGTATGTTTTTGTTTACTTCGATAACGAGTGTATTCGCAGAAAAGTTTAAAACGTTATCACTTTTCACAAAGTATATAAACTTAATATGGTCAGAAGGAGCACGTTAAAATGTTTCTGAAATAACCACATGTAAGACTTAAAATGTTTAGGGAGAAAGTGTAATACTGGTGTGTATTTTTTCTTTAAACTACCAGTACCAGCCATATACAGTTTACATGTTTATGTTCCTAAATTAATATCGTTTATGACCATCAGATGCGTTATGCTCCTCTTTATTTTATGCTGAATACTAACATTTCCCTTTAGTTGTAAAATTCAATATACATATTCAATACTAAGCTGATTAAAATGTGCACAGTAAAGAGATTAAATCATTAAATCTTTTCACTAACGACCAATGCACCATGAGTGCCCCTGTTGGTCATTTTGTCCAGCCAATCACGTACCGTGGTACGCTGCAGTGGCTTGTGGGTAGTTGCGTGCGGTATGGGTTTGTACCGCGCAGTTTGAATGGCTGCATCTGTACACTGGCATCGTGTACTTGCTCCAACTACTGTAAACCCAGCTTCTTTGCTACAAAAACTGTCAAATTAACTCCAAACATTACAGCTCTACAGTAAGTCTAGTGCCAACAGGAGGGATATACTGTGTGTGAAAATGGGGTACCTGCTGTGAAAGATCCCTATCTTGCCTTGAGTGTTTGGCTCAGGCACGTGAAAACTCCAGTTCAACACAGTTGCAGCACAAGGTCCAGGCCTTTAATAACATTTAGCTTATTAAAATAAATTATCCGCAAGCTAAATCTCATGAGCAGCTCTAACTCTTAACTGTTGAAAAAACATTTAAGCTCCAGACCTGCTAATTCTTCCCTTAGCTAACTTGAAATTCACTCACATGTAAGTCAAAGCAAAGGGAGAGGGGGCTTGCTTGGAAGCCATCGAAACTGTTGGTAATAATAGACATCTGATGTGTATTTTCAACCCTTCCGAAATGTTAAAAATCATTCTTCATGTATAATTTGATTTTGATGAGTTCCTGTGCTCTCCGTTTAGCGCTGAGTCTGGACTGTGTTTTTATGACCGTCCTTCCCATTTTTGGGCTTGCAGCTTTTTTCCAGCTCCAAACCCATTTTTCCCATGCCCTTGTCTTTTTCATTTACTCCGCATTTTTTCCAGTCACTGTGTTATTTTCCAGCAGTACCCCTCTTAGTCCTGCCATTCCGCTTCTCGTTCTGCCAGCCTGCCACATATTCTTGTCACCCTGCCTGCTTTCCAACCACTCCTGCTCTTAACGGCAGATACAACAGCAAAAATATCATCCAGAGCACAATTTATTGACATTTTGATACAGCTTTACTAGATGTAAGCTATTGCATCCTTTCTTACCCAATGCCAAGGGAAAACTGTTTTTTTTATTTCCCTTTCTATGGTGATATTAGAGTGGTACAATAACAAAAAATAAAGCATATTTCTGTAATCGTAAGCATATTATTCTGACGATTCTTGGTTTATTTGGTGAAAGAGGATATGGGAATAAATTAGTCTACTGTACTGAAGGCAGATGTGTTAAGACCTGTCCTTATGACAGACTCTGGCTGAGTCCTCGAAATGAAATGCAAATAAATTTACTAATGTGCAACAATTGTTCCAGAAATGTGGAAATGAAAACATCTTACAGTTTTTGTAAGATTTTGAGTGCAAGCCGAGCTGGTATGGTTGCAAATTCCTGCAAGCACTCAGTCAGCAGAGTGTATCAGAAACAGCAAAACACAGGCAAAACGTTTGCCAAGAGAGACAGCTCTACACATGAAAATGAGGGAGGGAGACAAGGGGAAACTCTTTCAGATAGTCTTTTAATATCAGACTCTATCTAAAATTGATATCCTGCATTCAATGCAGGAGATATCTTATAGGACTGCAGAATTACCAAACAGATGTAAAGTCAGATACACTCTGTGAAAACTGCCTTAGCAACATAGCAAAGGCTGAAGCAATTCTTGCAGATTCTGTTCACTCACAGAACATCTTTCCAATTTAGAAACTTAACAAATTCTCAGAGGAAGACTGGGCTATTTGAATAGATGACCTTCAGGAAAATTGGATGCCTTAGGAAATGAAAGGCCTCTCTTCCTTTTGAAACAGAAAATGCCTCCTTGAGAGCTGGCACTTCAGTAGGAAGTCCCATCTTTGATGTGAGACAATACCAAAGCTCCTGTTTGCTTTGTAATCAGTAGAAAGTCCATCACGGTTATGAGAGTGCGAAGGCTCCTACCCGAGTCAAGGCCAGTCTCCTTTAGTTTTTGAAAATCCTCGCTGTCATTATTCCTCCTGCTGTAATTAGCCATGACATAGGAGTCTGTGCCCTCTGGTCCTACCTTCACTCTATTTCCCTTTCAGTCTGTTCCTTGTGTTTCTTCCTCCATACATGCTTGGCAGAGGTGTCTGCACAAATATTACTGTTTTTCATGATCCACCATTATGAGCCTTTTCTTCATGTTAAAAGAAATGAGCTGTACTGGCCGAATGTACATATACAGTATGAAATGCCCTGTTTAACTTACCTCCCATGATAATTATTTGGCAGCATTTGTCAAGGTGTAACAGGTGTGTGTACAGATGTTCAAACACAGCATAACTTATAAAAAGGAGTGTGTGATAAAGCCTTAAATGCACTATGAACAAGTGCCATGGGAAATGTTATGCAGTTGTCTTACCTTATAATCTCACTGTTTAGAATATTTTACAGCGGTTCAGATTTCTGTGGTGTAGGGGGGAGTGCTGTAGATACTGTACCCGGGTCTGCATGAATATGAAAGGATTTGGGGAAAGTACCTTATCTTTACAGTTGTATGAGTATACTGTCAGACATGAACCCTTTCTTCTCTCTCCCTCTCTCTTTATCACTGAGTGAAAGAAGATCATTTATGCCATGTCTCTGAGGTTGTTTTTCAGAGAGCGAAAAGAAAAAGCTCAAACAAAACATGATAGCTTAAGAAACAACACCATTGTCAGCCCAGGACTGAATGAAATCAGAGTAAGCCAAGAGACTGCAGTTTCCTAACACCTACTGACATTTGTCCAATTTGAATTGCTGCCAGTTAAACTACCAGAAGATTTTATTTTTATTAAAAGCAAAAGTTTGCTTTGGACTCTTTTGTTTACTAACATGAATTACCTCCATTCAACATCCATCAACATTGTTTTGCTAGTGTGCAGAAAAGGAAGATAAAGTTAAATAGTCTGTTCCTCAGCTTCAGGCAAGAAAACAATACTCCCAATTGTCCAATATATAATTTCCTGGCAATTGAAAACAAATTAATAATTACACCATTGTCAGCTTTGAGTGCTATTGGTTTGCTTTGTATTTCACAAAGATGTTCCAATTTGTTGATTGCAGTTTGAGATTTAAAACAACGCTGTACAGTACATACATGGAGCAACCTTAAAACTTTATGAGAAATGTAATGTGTTACCTGGACTCTACATTGAAGATCTTGTGTGACTGCTGTGGATTCTAGTAAACCAGAGCAGATTTTATCCACTCATATTTTGTTTAAAGTTACCTAGTTAACAAGCCTTTTCAAACTTCACTTTCTGTTTACTGAAATGAAGTACAGTGAATGTATAAATGTGTATAATTTCTAGAATTTAATTTGAAACTGCCTACCCTTCCCAGATTCCAGATTAAAACTCTAATGATTACAAAGTTACTGTAGTAAAATGAGGAATGTGCAGACTTTTATTTCCCTTTTTAAAATCCGTATATAGATTTTAATTATTAGGAATGTTTAACACACACGTGGGGCTCATGTCCTCACAGCAGACTGACAGCACTGTCCTGGACATGACTAGCTGGCAGGAAATGATGACAAAGAGTCAATAGTCACAGGGGTCACGGCTATTGAGTCTGAGAGCATCAGATGGACATCCCCCAAAGATCTTGCAGTTATAGTGTGCAGCAGTTGTTAAGACAAACAGATAGCATTGATCCAAGAAGGGCTATCCCTGTGGATTACTAGATGGATGTTATTGTTTTAAGAAGAAATCCTCTGGTGAGAAAGCAGGGTTAACCTTGTTGCTGGGGGCTCCATAATTCTTCCCTTTGACTGGAAGTTCCTGGCCACGCAGGTTGGAGGGCATACAAAAGAATCAAAAGCTCCAGGATGTGAAGTCTCTGTACTGTACATGAGAGGATTGCCTGAGGGACGCTGCAATAATATTAACAATGGCCAAGACTGCAAGGCAGGGCTTCAGCTCTCTCTGTTTTCATTCTGCTGCCTAAAATGAACGCTTTTGTATGCTTCAGAGTACAAGTCATGAGATCTCATGTGCTCAGCTCCTGCAGTCTAGAATTCTGCTGCCCTCATGTGCTGCATTTGTTTAAAGTTTAAAGTCCCCTAAACACGCAAAACACTTTTCTGGCTTGTTACAGTATGTTTCTCTGAGAAGGGAACCATACATTTAGACTTAATCACAAATATCATTTAAACTATTATTGGGAATGCAAGCATAAAGTAACTTGAAAATAAAGTGTTCTTTCAGTAGAGGCAAAGGTGTTATGCAGTAGCAGATTTGCACTTCTGATTTGCATTACTGGAATCCATAGTCAGGGCAGATTAAATTAGAGCAGTGACATGATTTTCCTACTTATAATTAAAAATGCAAAAAAGATACGCCCTTTTGTGCTCTTAAGATGAGCTGCTGTTTAATGATATTGTGAATTGCAAAGTAAAGTTCACATTGTTTGAGGGTATAATTACAAGTCTAACTGATTGCTGTGATTAATGTTTTAAATGGGGATAAGTGATGACGTAACCCATAACAAATGATTTACATTGTTTAAATATTATTTTCCTTCAATTTATGTCCAGCGAAATCCAAATCATTTGGTTAGAAAATTTCCAGCTGATACTTGCACTGGTTAATATTACTACATACTGTACTTGTATTTTAGGCATGGTTATGCAAGTTACAATGTATTGATTGTTCATCTTTCTTATAATGCTTTTGTTTCTGTGCCACTGTGCTATGGTCTTTACTTACTGTACTTGCTTAGATAAAGGACTAAATAAAGACCTTGAATTAAAGCCCTTTGAGGTTTTGGCTCCAGAGCAGATCAGCACTTTGAACCATGAAACAAACCCAGTTCTCCATTACAGGCTGTTGTGGTGAACAGACAGGACTCCTCTGACAGTCAGAAAAGACATCAAAAAGATTTGCAATTAGTACGTGGGTTGATGTTTTGCTGTTTGCAGGGCGAAAGCAGGATTCCATGTCATGAAAACCTACTTTAATTCAACAGTAAAACACAAACCAGAGGACATGAATAGAAACTACTTGAAGTGCTCTTTACACTAAGGGTTGTGGGAGTCAGGAGCAAACTATCCAACCACATCGTGAAAGCATCGTGATACCCTGACTTTATAAACAAATGACCGGATGAGATGAGATGAACACTAGCAATCCTGTAGTAATTTGTGATTAAGTAATTTAAATAATTAGTAATTAATTAGTAACCAAAATTCTCCTCTCATTTGATAATTTGTCAACAAATATGAAATATTAGTAGTAAAATGTTGCTTGGGGTGACTGGTAAATATTTAAACGAATATTACGTGTTCTCATATTATTTCTTAGTGGATTTCACCAGAATACCATCAAATATGAAAACATGATTGATCTTTACACTAAGTGCTGTCCTTAGAAATACAGAACAGTCTGTTTCCTGTTATGTTTCCACTTTCGTGCTGTTGTATTACTTTCCCCCTGATGGCTGATGGCTAAAGTGCTTTCATGCGCTATTTAAGGAAAAACTTACCTGTTTTCCTAACGGAAGCTCAAAGAGGCTGCTCTTTCTGGAAATGCCAGACAAAAATCTTTAGACAATAATTTTCTCATATACAGTATGGTGCTGAGAAGGTCTGCCTTTATTCATAATCAGATCATTCTGGCAGGGAGTGGAGACAGCGCAAAGTATTGTGATGACAGAACATGGTTTGTCCAGTGTAGCAGAGAAAGGCTGTTGTTTAATTTGGCATTTCTTATGAAGACCTCATGGTAGAAACACTAAACGTTTTTACACCCCATTGATAATATGAGCGACAAGGTGTTCAGTCACTAAGCAGATTACAAATCAATGCCTCATTGAAACTGCTCTGAAAGCACCAAAGGGGAGTATATTTTTTACTTTGATTATTTGTTTAATTTTGTAGTGTGTTTTGAAATGGACTTCTGTGACCTTAGTGTCAACAGTAAAAACTCTGAAAAATCTTTATTGCTACAACTTTGCAGATTAAAATAAAAACTATTGACTGAACATTAGAAATAGCTGATTTATGTAGCTACAACTCTGAAAATTAAGGGATGTACTTGCATGTCATGGAAGTTCGTTTTCAAGTGGAGCTCAGAGTTTTTTGGTAGGAATGACGCACATACAGTAAGAGTGGCACGGTGGTGCAGTGGTTAGCATTGCTGCTCCACAGCACTGTGGTCCTGAGTTCACACACTGGGGGGGTTATCTGTGTGGAGTTTGCATGTTCTCTCTGCGTTTGTGTGGGTTTCCCCCGGGTGCTCTGGTTTCCTCCCGCAGTCCAAAGACATGCTGGCAGGTTAACTGGCTCCTGGAAAACCTGGCCCTGGTGTTACTGTGCGCGAGTCTGTGTGTTCCCTGCGATTGACTGGCGTCACATCCAGGGTGAATCCTGCCTTGCTCCCATTACTTGCTGGGGTAGGCTCTGGCTCCCCCACAAGCCTGTATTGGATACAGTGGTTAGAAAGTGGAAGGATGGAAGGATTGGAGGATGGATGAGGACATTAGGACAGTCTGTAAGAAATTGTGCTAACTAAAGATGGTACTCAGGCCCGTCTTGGTCATTGGGTTGCTGGTACAGTAGCTTATTTATCCAAGAAGCTCATCCTACCATTTCTTGAAGGATCATATGGAATCTGCTGGAACAACATGGTTGCGTATGTTGTGCTAGACATCTACAACCCTCTGCGTAAAGCACTGCTTTCTTAGTCACAGATCCTCTTAATTTTCAGTTGTGGTTTCAGGTCCTTCTGCAGCGCCTTGCTGTTCTTATGTACATTATGTTTCTAGTCTAAATCCATACAGCTGACAAATTAAAATTCGCAGCAGCAACTTGTTTTGTTTTTAACCTTTTATGAGATATAAGAAGAACAGTTGGGGGTAAATTTCAGAAAATCATAAAGGGAAGGTTCATCTTTAACTTGAATCGTCTAAGAGTATTTCCTACATTAGCACTGATTTTCTAATGAATTTCACCCCATTGCATAGGATCCTGCTGGGTAATACTGTCACTTCTAAATTTGTCTTTCATGCTTGTGGTGTAATGATTCATTAATGCTAACAATAGGACTGTTCTTTTAAAGCTTGGCTCAGTGTAGAAAACTCTACTCAGCTGGGTAAATGATACAATATAAAGATGGTTAATAAAATGTTCAGAATATTTTTTAGAAAGAGATTGGAGAAGCTGCCATTTGTTAGATCCACACAATATTCTAATTTTCTATTTGAAACTAATCAAGTGTGAAGTTGAGGATTTTTTTAGGTTTATCATTTGCAACATTTTAAAAGATCTATAGAGTATGGTTACACTCACACTACCAGCTGTTAATTATTATGATAGTTGTGTTTACTATTATATTTAAAACGCTTCTTTATTTAATTGTATTGAATTTGATGGCAGTTATGTTTGTCATCATTTTTAAATTAAAAATTAAAGATTGTTTCATTGTTGTACAATGAAATAGAGACAAAAAAGTGTAAAACACATAAATGTTTCTTTTCACAGTTAGCCATTCATATTTAACAAAAATCTTAAAGCAAGTCTTCAGCAGTCATATAAGAATAAAAGTAAGGTATCAAAAGAAAGGAGGCCTTTTGGCCCACCTGGCCTGTTTGATAGTGGCCAATTAGGCTAAAATGGTTTCAAGGCCAGTAAAAATTCTCTGAAAAATGCAAAGCTATTACAGTGATGCACAGTGCAAATTAAGATATCAAAAATATGTTGTAAAGAGATAAGCGTTTTGTGGTTCTTGGTCTCAAAGTCACTAGAAATCTGGATGAAGGTATGCTGAGTATGCTCCATATAACAGGATTACAGATTTCAACACAGTCCGAAGGCGGGACGTTCATATACAGGATATTTAGATATATACACTGTAAAGCTTCAATATAATTGTGTTACAGATGGGCTAACATCAAAGATTAATCGAACATATTTCTTACATTATTATTTGTCAACATACTGTATAAGCAACAACACCGAACATTTAAAATGAACGAGTATGATGTGGGAAAGGTTGTTGGACTGTGCAGTTCAAGCTCTGAGTTCGCAAGTGTAATTTATCAATGGTGCATGCCATGCACGTCATGGGATTAACTCGATTCTGTCAAGCTCACAGCTTGCTAGACACCCCATGTACATTCCAGCTCGCTGACCGTGACCAGGCCTCAGTTCTTTTCATTTTTTTGATTTTTTCAAAACTACTTGGCCCTATAGAAATCTATAAGAAAGTTAGATAGATTTGATATTTATTCTTCGTTCTTTATTTTGTAACGTGAACCTTATTCTATGTGAGCGTGAATTATATATTCTCACTCTTTCTTTGCTTCAATACTGCTTTACTAGTTTTTATTAGAAAACTGCTTTTCGCAACAACACTGAGAACAAAATACACTTTCAAAGAAAATATCTATTCAAACATAATCACTTACTGTAAATATTACACACTCGCCTATTTTAGATCTTTATATCAGTGTCTTTGAATAATTCCATTGAATAAAAAGCCTGCACAACAAAAAAAATTAAATACCCTTGACAACAGTATATATCATTAATACAATTAAATATTCGTAAGTTACCTGATGGAAATAAAAATCTAGTTGCTTTTAAACCACCCAGAGCAACATCCTCTGAATTTTGTCTTATGGGTCTGCAGCCCATTATATCTGAAAATAATGCAGCTTGAAATCTCTAGATTTCAGCTTTTCTTCTTTGTGGGAAAGGGTTTCACTGGTATTCATTCTCATCATTAAAGAGCTTCCCATCTGAATATCAGCTGCCAAAGTATGTGGTGTCCTGTTGAGTCAGAGGATCAGGACATGGGTTGCAATGAAGCTTAGCAGTTTATACTTCCTACCAGTGACATGAAGCATCAATCTTTCAAAGGAGCAGTGAGAAAATGAAAAAGGAATTATGGAATCCAACAATGGTTTAATTATCTTTTTCAGTGGTGTATTTATTTTATTCGAATTCGGTTTTGACAAGCGGAGAGGTGAAAGTATACAAGAAAAACACAATAAAACTTTTTAGGTTTGCTCCCTAATCACATTTGTTCCTTTCTTAATTCTGTATAGTGAAGCTCACGTGGAGTCATCCATGAGCTAGACCCTAGAGACAATTTGAGATTTACTTATCTCAATATTTCTGCCTCTGTTTTTTTCCAAAATATCCACTCTCTGGGCCAGCTGTTCCCTGTTCCCCTCTGGCACAGGCATGCAGTCGTCTGTTGAAGGATGAGGGTCACTTTGCCAAGTCTGTGTGCGTCCACCAGTGGGCACCTACTCTGCAGGAATTCCTGAGGGCAATGAAAGAAGCCAGCTCCTGGCTGTTTGTTTTCCAGTCCATGTCTCATAGCTTTGACTAATGGAGAAAACCACTGAGATCTTAGGTTTACCATTCCCCAAGCTTTGCAGTCAGAGAAGGAAACTTAATGTACCACAGGGAAGATAAACCATGTGCTTCATCCATGGAAGAGAGATGCTGCCTTTTGGAGAAAAAATACATTCCCAAGTGTTTGGTTATACTTCATCTAAAGACCTCTTTCTAAACCTCAGCAGATCAACAAGAATTTGTGTAATACTTTTTCGAAGAGTGGGTTATTATTCAAGTTCTTAGACTAAAACAAAACATTTGAAAGAACAGCAGTAATAAGAAAATAGTTTAATTTGATTTTTTCTTTATGTTCTGTATAAGTTCTGTTGAATCGCATTTAAGAATATTTGGTGTTTTGGAAACAAATTATATGCTTATAAGAAAAGTTTTAAAATATAGCAATAGGAATTTTGTTGCTGCATAATTCTACTGTACTGTTGTTAGAACACATTATAATAGAATAAATACTATTGAAAGTTTTGAAAACTGCTACAAATAAACAGATGCTGAAGAATGAGAATGCACTGAATGATCTGTACATCAGTTGCCATGTTTAGTTTTGTTCAGTACAATTGTATGTCAAATTTGTTTCATATTAATGCATTTTACATTTTTCATATGGTGAGTAGATGATGACTGATGTGATTTCAAGTGCTATTAAGATGCATGAACATTAAGGATGGCACATCATTAAGTATTTACAGCTGTACTGAGAAAAGATTAAGGGGGAATAGTTTCTTAAAAATTACTTTATGATGGCTCCGGTCTCAGGAGACCATAAATATACAGTACTTTCGAAGCAAAAAACTTCTTCTTTAATGTCAAGACCGCCTAAATTTAGTTTTTTTGGCCTTGAGAAAAATAGTCCAATAGTTACCAGTTACCAGTGCATCATTGCCAAATGTTTGAGTCATTTTGTGTGAAGGAATGTCAGTCGGAGTGTACAGTAACTGCTGGCTGTGCAGTCACCACTGTAGACACACAGCCTGATTCTCCTGATTGGCAAACTGCCTATGTAGTGAGTTTATTCTGGAGTGGGGAGCAAGGTTTGGAAAACTGTTAAAAACTAAGTATCATGATCATAACAGCTTTCGTAAAGTATATTGCTCTCCAGTGCTGAGTTTTGTTGAATGCTAATTATGTCCTTCTTTGAGTGCATTTTCGGGGCCATTAAAAACATGTCAACTTTTCCATATCAAACCTATCCGTGTGGTGGTTAGGATTTTCTCTTTCTTTTCACAACTTTGGAATCACCAGTTAGTTTCTTTCTTAGAATCACCAAGTCAGCCTCCTGCACCAGCCTGACAGAGTCATGAATCATTTCACTCACTGTGAGCTCCACAGCGATTCATAGGAGAGTGACTGCTGACTGGAGGAGCTGATTCTTCAGGGAAGCTACTTTCATGACATCATGTACAATTAGCTACAGCAGGTTAAGTTTCATTCTGAAAAGAAATCGGAGGTAATCCAATCAACCAACCACTAATCCTACCAATTAAAAAAGAAATACTTGATGACGGACATCCATTGTCTTGAAGAAGACATATTTTCTGTTAGAAAAAAGACCTCAGTTATTGGTTTGGAGTTTAAAAAATGGCTGATGTGTCAATGTTTGGGTCTGTTGGGGCCATCCTTGAGTTGCTCTTCAGGGATGTTGCCATGATAGTTTGTCTGAAAGAATAACAAATTATTGTCATGCTATTGTAAATTGTAAATACAATGCTTGGATGTGCACATACATAATGTAATAAAGTGGTCAGAGATCCTTTCTACAGAATGCTGTTAGTGTTCTGAAATAGGTACTGCTTGCCAAAGTGCCTTGTGTGACAATAGCACAAGACCTGATGGTGATCTAGGATGGATGGTGAATTTGGGATCTGTCTCAAAAATCAGGATTTGGCAGCTCTGAAAATCACATAGCTTGTGACTTTGGAGTCTTAGACTGACATATGTAAAAAATGCAGTTCAGTCGCAGTTATGTTTATTCAGCTGCAGTGCACAGGATTTTGTTACACTCAGTTTTGAAAGGCAGGGAATGTTTGTAAAACAACCAAGGAGTCCAGTCTTTAACCTGCACCTTTTAAGTGCCCATGTAAACAGATTCGTCACAGAGTTTAACACCTGTAAGCAGATAATGTACTGATTTATTGCATTTAATTTAATTTAATTACTGACAACTTTCATTCGTGTTATGTCAATTTGAACATATTTCTTTTTGGAATCACTGCTGCCAACTGTAATGTAATAATTTGTAAATAATTGCAAACACACCAAGAAAAAAATCTATGAATAATAATAAATAGTGTAAACAAAATGAATCAAGTCATGGTGGAACAATCCCGCCACCTCCCTAAAATAAAGCATTAGAGACTCCCAGCTGTCTCTCTCGTGTGTGAGCACATTTTATTAAAGGTTTTTGTGTGACCACACAATTGATAAAGACGCATCGGCTCATGTCAGCTGAACTGACCAACCGGGAAAACAGTAAAATGTTTCTTTTTTTTCCTGTGTTGACTTCTACATGGATTTTTAGCTTATGACATTTACTGTAAGAGAGATAAAATAGTGTAGCCACCTTTCATGAACCTTTTATTGTTGCTACCCAGTGGGAGTCATAGCTGAGCTTTCCAAACATCTGAAATGTTTCCTCACCTCTGTTCCTATGATCACTACTCACATTTTCCACAAGAATGCGAAGTACAAAAAAGCCTTTGTCACATGAACTCTTAATCTACTGACACCTGACTTAAGCACTGCACGAAGATCCAAATCTAAATTTCACGCTTCATTTCTGTCATTTGCTGTTTGCTCTTAACACCTTAGCATCGTAGAAACGCAGGAAAAGTAAGAAAGATCTTTTCCATAAAAGCATCTTCTGGGAAAGCATTTTGAGAGCTGCCCCCCCCACCCCAAGTCGTTCTCTTTGGATCTTTTGCTCTCATGTTGGAGGCAAATGGCGCATAACTCTCCCTTGTTCTGCACTACTGTCCACTCCTTTTGCAGAAGAGAATACAGAAGTTTAGGCACGACCCTCTTATTTTCGGAGGTTATGTTTCGTTAAAGATAACCTACAAGGATTTTGTGGGCAGGCTTGAGAAGGAGGTTCGTTCCGTTTAGCAATGCCAAGAGGTTAATTCTGCCAAAATGCACAATGAAGTGTGTGGTCCGGAAATGGTTTCGAGAGGCCAGTGAAATTTAACAAGCATGTTCAACTGGATATGAAGCCCAAAAAAATGAAGACAAATCCCAAGATTAATGTTGCAATTATAACAATACAGAGACAAAATCTAACCTACTGAATTTTTACTGTACAAGTTGTACCATAGTTTGATTCTATCTCTACGTAATTCATTTGTAAACCAAAATGGCTTACTGCTATAGTTTGACATTGAGTCTCATTGATTTGGTGGTCAGTAATGTCAAAAATCGCTAATTTCCAAGAAGTCTTATTATCACTCTCTTCACTGAGGATTCTGAATTTTTGGAAAATGAATGTATTTAAAGCAGACTTGCATACCCCAATTAAGAAATTTGTTTAGTTGTTTGATTGACAAGATGTTGAGTATAAGTAAAATTTACTTTTGCCCAATTTTACCTGCCAGTCATTCTGTTAGTTAGAGCAGTGGTGTGCAATCCTGGTCCTGGAGGACCAGTTTTCAAGCACTAGCAGCTGAAGAGGTTGGAGATGCTGTTGAATTCCCACTAATTACCTGATGTAGCATATTAAGAGTCGGTAGTCAGCACAGTTAGCCTGTTAGGAGCCAATTAGCCAACTTGGTTTGATTAAGAGCTGAACTGGAATGAAGACCTGGGCACATGCCAGTCCTCTGAAGTCAGGATTGACCAGCCCTAAGCTAGTGTTATCAATACTGTCCACCTGACAGTGGTAGGTTTATTCAGAGGAGGCTTGAAAACATCTCCATAACAGAACTGTGGTACAAAAAAGGTGAGTTCAAGGCAGAAGGAAGAACATTGTCACCATAATCTGTCAACGTACGGTAAAACGGAAAAGTGTGTTGGGAGCTTGTTAAGAACACAATACCTGACTTGAGATGTACTGTATAATGAAAATGAAATGATTCAGTGGCCAGGTTGCAATCACAATCATTAGAAGAAAAAGGATAGTGCATGCCCCCCAAAAATCTTCTTGAAGCCACTAATGTGTTTTTCTGCACATGTGCTGAGCATCAAAAGAAATTTCTACCTTCAACAAATTCACAGCATCATTATCAGAAAAACGACAACTTGTTTATTGCAAGGGTACCGGAAGTTTATCAAACAGACATTTCATTTGTTGTGCTGATTAATGCTGAATAACATTCGTCATCAACAGGGTAGTTTCTGTGAAAGTCGCAGGTCATTGTCTGTGTCCGTGGCCGCAGGTGGAATAAATATAAGATGTACATCTGTGACACATGCTCAGCTCCAGGTTGCAGATGCTGTCTTGTGGGACTCGGTCCCATTCTTCTTGTAGAACCTGGACAAGCCTGTGCCAGTTCACTGGTGTCTGGGCCCTAGAGGTCGCAAGTCATCCCAGCTCATTCCAAAATTCAATGTTCAATGGGGCTCATACCTGAAAAGCAGGGCATCCATGGTCGATCAAATTTATTCAAATAAAAGTTTCTAGTAAGAAAGGCACCATTCCCCATCTTGCAGTCAGGTTGCCCTGAACTACAGTACATGTAGAGTTCTATAGTGACATCTGTCAAGGTGGTTGACACACAACTGATTTATTGCTACAGAAGACTTGGCTCCGCTTGTGGCACATTCACCTGAGGCACTGCTCTAACATGCTGATGGCATGGCATGCTGATGGCATGAAGGTGTGGTTCTTCTGATAAGGAGGGTCTGTTGGTTCCTTTCTTTGAAGGTTTCACATGGAACGGGTTTACTCACCTCATCAGCAGTAGCCTGATCACACGGAGGAAGTGATTTAATGCTCATGCAGCTAAGTGAGTCAACATGTATCATGGTCAGTTAGGAATGATAAATTAATGAACACAACTCCAAAAACATTTCATTAATATAAAATATGTGCATACATTGTTTTTCTAACAACATAAATGCATAAATAAAGGAAAAATAAATGTGTTCAGTATATGCTCAATATATGCAATTCTGTTTAGTCAGATGTCCAATATTACTTTGACTCAGTTTGGGAAAATCAGCAGAACTTGAGGAGGATTGCCCACAGTCTCCATGAGTCACTATGGTCATTACATGTTGTCTTTGGGGTTTTCTTGTCTCATGCTGCATGATTATTCCTTACATTTACATAGGGCTTTCTGGACACTCCTCTCAAAGCGCTTTACAGGTAGTGGGGACTCTCCTCCACCACCACCAGTGTGCAGTCCCACCTGGATGATGCGACGGCAGCCACAGTGCGCCAGTCCGCTGATCACATACCAGCTCTCAGTGGGGAGGAGAGCAGAGTGATGAAGCCATTTCATAGAGGGGCATTATTAGGAGTGCATGATAGGTAAGGGCCAATGGGAAATTTGGCCAGGACGCCAGGGTAACACCCCTACTCTTTTTGAGAAATTCCCTGGGATTTTTAATGACCACAGAGAGTCAGGACCACGGTTTTACATCTCATTCGAAGGACGATGCCTTTTTACAATATAATGTCCCCGTCACTATACTGGGGCATTAGGACCCACACAGACCACAGGAAGAGTACCCTCTACTGGCTCCACTAACGCCTCTTCCAGCAGCAGCCTTAGCTTTCCCAGGAGCTCTCCCATCCATTTATTGACCTGCTGAGCTTCAGTGGGGTGCTGGTTGTAAGCTGCAGGGTGATATACTGTACAGTAGCTGCGATCAGAATATGTTAAAGGTTTATATGTGCATGTTTTAATATCTGTTAACCAGTATTCAAAACCATGTACTGTACATCTTTCCTTCTCTTCCACAGAAGTGAATATAATGTGGGCAGCTCACCAGGTGCATCACAGCTCTGAAGATTATAATTTATCCACAGCCCTGAGACAGTCTCTAACACAGCAGTGCACCTCCTGGGTAAGAGCCTGGTGACATGCAGATCACAAAAAAAACATTTTGAACTTGGCCAGCATCAGCACCAGAAGAAGTACATGTTCATGGAAAATCAAAACACTGAAGGATTCAACCAAAATGAGAAGAAAGCAATAGGAAAGAGCTCTCAAGCCTCAACCAAGAACAGAGAAGAAACGTTCATACTGTACTGCTTAGGAAAACCGCAGGGCAGATATCACTAACAGCTGCAGTGAGATGATTTGATACTGTAGCAGGAAACGACAGGATTGGTTTGATGAAAATGACCAGATGAATATTGAACTTATTGATGACAAGCACAAGTCTTTCTGTGCATGGCAGAGGGAGCCAAACTTGAAGCAGAAGAGGCTGGCACACAGACAAGCAAAAAAGAGGACTAAAGGATAATTCATGACGTGGAGAACAGCTGGTGGACAGAAAAGGCAAAGGAAATGCAGATGTCAATGATATCCATGATTTTATTGCTGCCACATGGGTTATTCATGTCCATGAATTATTTTTTACATAAGGTTACAAGTTTTAGAGGTGAATGTATTGGTTTAGAGCTATTTGGTTAGCTTTGCTGCCCTTGTTATGGATGGGTGCCACATTGATAAGGGGTATTGCCTCTGCTGTGTGTGACTGTTGAAAGAGTTTTGTTAACGTTCAATGACATCTTTTATTTTCTTAAGCACGTTCGGTAAAATTCCATTAGGTCCTGGAGATGTGTTTGTGTTACTGTTTCTGATAATTGCAGCACTTGTGCCTCCCCAATGCTAATGCTATTTGAAACAGAAATTTGGCTTTTCCTAGCTTGAGGTGTGTTGTCAATTTTTAGCTTCTTAGGGATGTTGGCTCCCCATGTCCTGGCTAAATTCCAATCCCATGTGTTACAATCTGGCCTACCTAAAGTTCCTACCTAATGCAATTGAATCAATTCCTGACGTCTCCACCTGAAAATGACAACAAGTGAGCCTGTTCCAGAGTCAGCTGTTCATGTCTCAGCTAGGCTATGCTTCACTGATGAAATGCTCTTCTTTGGAGCATCTGCAGTTCATTTCTTTCACCTTTTCATCACTTTGGTGAAGCTTTATCTTGGTCTCATATTTCCATAAAAGTTCCATGCTCTTCTGGCCCATCTTTGTATTAATTCTGGCTCATATCTGTACTTCCAAGCAGATTCTGAAGCCTGGTGGAGGTCATGTCATGGCCTGGGCATGCATGGCTGCCTGTGGAACTGACTCACTGGTCTTTATTGATGATGTGACTAATGATGACAGCAGCAGAGTGAATTCTGAAGCTTACAGAAACATTCTGTCTGCTAATGTACAGTAGATGAAAATGTTTCCATGCATATTCGACAGTGCTTTATAAACCAACATGACAATGACCAATGCAAAGAAAGAGTTTATCAAGAGAAAAAAAGTGGACATTCTTTAGGCTGTCCAACGCTACTGTGCATCTAGGCTGATTTAAGTGCAATTGACCATGTATTTTTCCTGCTGGAGGAAAAAAAACTGAAGTCAGGACACCCCCACAATAGTCAAGAGCTCAAAGTAAAAGCATTCAAAATTTTGAGATGCTATAAAACATCAAAAGACCAATGCAGGAAAGAGTGTGGGGAGCAGACTTCATGCTATTATTGTATGCATAGTAGTACCGCAAAATAAAACTAATATACTTATCAACATAGTAATGTTCACAAACACAAAATGCAGGACCGTTAATACAAATAACGATTTGGCTAATATGTTTGGAAGGCATTGTATACATAATGTTAGAATTAAATAAAATAAATTAAAATAAAATAATAAGAAGTAACATAATATTCTAAAAGAGAAAATAGCATTGTTAACCAATGTTACATACAGTACACCAACACATGTTTTCACTGTCTGATTTCTTTTCCTCAGGTGTTCTATCTCCCCATGGCCTTGGCCATTCCTCCATCAGTATTTGCTGTGCACATTCAGTTCAACCTTCTCTACCAGTTCTGGATTCACACAGAGGTAAATTACGGACTGAATTTTCCTAATAGTGTTCACTTTAAATCTCTATTGCGGGTTTAACATGGACTGGAGCAACACACTGAAAGTTCACTGTGCAATCGAGTTAGCAATATGAAGCAAGTCTCACGAGAGGCTCTTTTCAGGTCTGTGAGCAACTGCTCTTCTAATCTCTGGTCTGCATTCTAGTAATGACTCACTGTCTGCCTCCTGAGATACTGGCCGCAGTTGTGTGGAAAGTAGTTACCAGTTAAGGTATCTCACAAATAATCATTGTCGAAAGACAATTGACAAAGTGGTTGTGTTGCATGTTATACTCCTGCATCATGTTTCTAACATGATTCTGCATAACGGATGTGTGATGTCTCAGAATAGTGGTTGTGGTTTTATGTTCTTTTTATTTGAAACCAATGTTTTCATTGACCGTGATTTTGCAATGTGCAAAAGCACCTAAATGAGCTTTACCTGGGAATGCAGCTGAAGGTGGCAAAGCGTCTACAATGTATGCTGTAGGGCTGAACCCTTACTCTTGATGAATACCTTTTTATGTGTACCTGTTTTTTCACAGTGTCTGCAGTATTTATACTATAGGTATTGAGATTTTGAAGTTTTCATATTGCAAAATCTGTAAAAATCAACAACGTTTTGATACAGATAACCAAGCCACTAATCAGCCTAACTTGCAGTTGATCAAAGCACTTTGCTTTCTTCATTTTTTTTCAGAGCAGATAGTAATGAATTTCCAGTGTAGGGGTTGAACGCAACCTGGTTAAAATGAATGCACACAGAAACATGAGAAAGAGCCAGTTCCTTGTCCTCCAATGTCTGAAAAGACACCCTCCCCCCCTCTATCTCAGTCTGTTCCCTCCTCTGTGTTTTAGTGGAAGGCTTAATGGTTGCAGGCATAAAATCAAAACCTGCATTTAATAAAAAATAATGAGACTTCATAAAATATTGAACACGGAAGCATAAACGAATTCTTTTATTTTTCTTTTTTCTAGTCTGAGGGTGTATCAGCTTTACAGCCTTGGATAGCGGAGGGAAAAAATGAATCTCAAATGCCGTCTTTTTAGTACTCTATTAGTGAAATCCATCATAATATTAATGATTTTTTTGAAAGGATATAATTTATGCCTTCTGTACGGAGCCTTTTTGATGTCAAATAGTTTATTGGCAATGAAATCCTCAGGCTTAATCCAAAATGAAAGTATAGTATGGCATGCCTAGTTTCATTCAAGATATAACTCAGCTGTTGCCAGACACCAGTCCTTACTGGAATCAAATCTCGGAATTAGAATGCAGTTCTATAAGTCTGGAATTCACCCAGTCCGAATTTCCTCCACAGTCCACAGCCATGCTGGCTATTTTAATGAGCGTCGCTAAATTGTCCCTGTTTGGGTATGAGTGTGCTCTGTAATGTAGAGTGGAGCTCTGGCTCACTGTCTGTCTACGAATAGATGGATATTGCAGATTGTTATAGATATCGAACTGCTTAGCTCTGGTACGGAAATGGTGGAGAAAAGTGAGAAAATGTGGGAAGGGAAAGGAAAGAGATTGTGGTGTCATGGATTTATTAAGTCTGTCCGCAGTAGGTAGGTCTGCATGCAATTAAGTCCTACTCTTTCTTTACAGAATGATTTAGCTGCTGTGGTGTGAAAAATCCCTGATACTTAACCAAGAATTAATCAACATGTTACAGCGATTGAGAAAATGATTGGTTTCCTTAGGGGAAAAGTTCTGGAAAACACAGACAAATACAAATTTATTGATAGTTATTTTTAGACCTTGACCTGCTTAAGCGACACGAAGCGTAGTGTTTAAGTGATTACTCTAAGTTGTTTGTGAAACTGCCGGGTTTTCTTCTCATTGTCAACACCATTTGGAGATTCAGAAGAAAGCACTTGTGTCAAATTAAACATGGAACGTTCTCAACTGCACACAAAAATAGTATACATGATGACTATAGTGGCAAAAAAATAGTAGTGGCTATAAAAAAAGTGTCTTTTCCTGATCCAACAACAGTTACAAAAGATTAATTGAAGGAGATGAAAATGGAGTGGTAATTCATACTGAATGGTCTTTTTTGCAGTTGTTCTCTAAGGAATAAACAGTCAAAGAATAGCTCCATGTAGTACTAATTAATCTGATTATGACAGAGGCTTAAGTATTTTTAAGTATTACAGGGACTAGGAGCACTTAAACAAATCACTGGGGTGTTATTTCAGTTGTTCTCAAAGCCGTGAAGAGTGTTTATTCATAGCCTATTAACTAGGATATTTCAACAGTCACTTATGACTAACTTTCTGTATAAACAGTACTAGCACAGATGAGGCAAAAGTACTACAGGTACTAGAAGCACTTAGATAAACAAACTTCCAGGGTCTGATGGTATTCTACCAAATAGTACTTAAAGAAACAAGAGCTGTTATACATAGGCCATTAGCACACACCTTCCAACAGGTATTCAGGACATGGTAATTCACATTAACTAGACGATTGCAATTTTTTTGCCCTTCCATAAAACAGAACCAACATGTATAGACTAATAAGTCTAACTCTGCCCCTACCACTAGCTCACACTGATGGTTTTCTTCTCACACTGCTTGTCTAAATTTTTTAAAGTTCTATGATATTTAACTTGTTGTTGCTGCTGCTGTTCTGTTTATGTTTCTGGTTATTCCTTTAATGCCTTTGTATTTGAGCAGCATATGGTACATGCAAATAAGCATTTCATTGCACTTGTGCACATGACAAATAAACTGAACTGAGTTCCATTACATGTACTGTAAAGTTATGGAAATGAAGATTAGAACTATTCAAGAGGACCATCTGTATGGCAGTGAGGCTCTAGGGTATAGTCAACATGGATTTAGAGAAGGCCAATTCAGTTTAACTTTGTTGGAGTTTTTTGAACCCAGAACAGCTGTCCAGTAATGAAAAACAGATAATATAATAATAGTTAGAATTCCTTTATAATAGTGTTTTTTTCTGATGGATACCAATGTGCTTTATATTTAGGAAGGAACATACTTTGTCAATGTATTGCATCAACCAAACAATTCACTGTAGATAGGTCAATGGTTTCTTGTTTGTAACCTTTCTTATGTCCACAAAAGACAAGGTGATAAGTGACTGCTCAGTCTTATCTCTGTTAAATAAGTTAAGGGTGTCATAAAGGTCAAAGTAGAAAATTAAATGATAACAGCTTTCTAGGAGTTAGCCAGCACGGATTTTGAAAAATACTTATTCATCTTACTAGACATCTTTTACCAAGCAACAGCAACAACAAATAAAATCAGAGCATATCGCATGATACTTTTAGATCTCCAGAAGGTTTTATTAAAGTTCCACACAAACAGTTAATTCTCAGACTGAAAGCTGTAGGAATATAGTTCACTTGAACTGAGAACTGGTTAAAGGAAACCTCAAATTGGTGTGAGGTTATTTATGACACACCACATACAATAATATTTGACCAACTGTTCTTATTGATTTATGTCAGTGATCTAGACTGGCAACTTTATTAAATGTCAACTTTGTAAACGTTCCAAAAGCCTAAATGTTGCAAACACTGTTGCAGCACAAACTGTACAAAAAGCTCGGGAACCCTTTTCAGATCCAGGCATATGATTGACACATGCAATACAAATTTCACCACATGCAAAATCTTATCGGCATGGATTTGTATTTCCTATGTTTGTTTGGATGCTTTAGATTCTCGTGCCATGGGGACTGATGAATTAAATATTCAGTTTCAAGGAGCTCTTAATTCTGCAGTGGTTGGGATTCACCTTAATCTCTGACTTCTTCCTGCAGGAAAGTCATATAGTGTACATCTCATGTTTGGATAAACTGGGTGGTAAAATGATTTAGTGTGTTTGGGACCTGCATTCCCCTGCCTCTGTTGTAAGAGAGATATTTTACGTTTTGTCCTAATAATGAGGGTGCAACATTACAGACCTTCTATGACAGAATGATCTGCCATTTCCCCCCCCGTTGAGTTTTTCATGATTTTGGTACTTTCCATCTTCTGCAGATTGTTTTACTTCTAATCTATAAATATTGTTCTTTCTGTCTCTGTTTTGGAAATCTGGCTACCTCAGTCTTTCCATGGTTATTTGAGTTGAGAACTGCCTCATCAGATACGAAAACACTTGGGTGGGTATAAATCAAGAACTGAAAAGGATTTCAAAGTTTTACTCGACACCGACATTAAGCTTTCCTGGTGCTATGCATTCCTGAGTAGTCTCTACCACTGGAAAATCACAACAATTGAACATCTATTGCTATATAGAGACTCCATTCCTGCAACCAGTAGGAGGCAGTCTTAGAAATGAACACTTTATTATTGCTAGAAATGACCAAACCTAAGTTTTGTTGTTATGACTTCAGGAATTTCTTCTAAATACACACCATTCCTAGTCTCTGTCCGCAGAAAGCACTCTTTGTTGTAACAGGAACTGCTGGATCACCTGCAACTGCTTATACGGCAGCACAACCATAAAGGCCATTTCAAGATCACCCAGAGGGCATCTTGTTCGTACAGCAGTCTTAGTAATTGCAGCTGCCATTTGCATTAGAGAAACATGAGGACGACTGGCTGACCGTTTCATGGAACACGTCAGAGCCATGAGGGTTAAAGATCCTCCAAGCATGGCTGCACTGTCATGCTGTGAAGGGGTGACCGAAGGAAGGAAGCATGAAGGACTGTCTGTCCTTTCTTGGGGATTCTAAGAGACTTTCTCCAGTAAGATATCAGAAGCTAAAATGATCCTTAAACTAGGTTTGCACTTTACCCCGGCTCTCTTGGAAGAAATGATTGACTAATTTCTTTGCCAATCTCTCCATCATGTACAGATTTCTACCTTTCACACTTATTACACACTGGAGTTAGTTCCCTGACGTCAATATCTTTGCACCTCTTCTGTCACACCCCACACATTCTCACATTCTTTCATTTCGTTCTCCTTAGTCAGTCCTTTTGTCTTATCCCTGCCTTATTCTCCCATGCATCCAAGAAAGACTTCCCAGCTAATACACTGTGTTTTTTCTTCTTTCTACTTTTCAGCATGGACTGTAACCCCTGCTTGTGCCTTCCACGCAGCACACATATTAACATAGCTACCCATATCTACTGTACATGTTAATGCATATTTGGGTGTTTTATATTAATACTGGAAGAGAACTAATGCCACAGTGAGCCATGTGTTGGACCTTTTTGGACGTTATGTCTTAAGTCTGCAGCCATTCTGTTTAATCTCTCTAAAAACTCTTATTTAATTTATAGCCTGTTACCTCTCTGTAGGCTTACCAGAATGAATCAGAGGGAATTTAGACTTTGAAGGCTTATTTATGTTATCATGTCATTATAACATACTGTACAGTAAGTACTGTATATTATTGTTTTTATAAATACAGATGCATGTACTGTATGTGTCAGCCCTACACCTTGGGATATGAATTTAATTACAATTTAAATTTTCTGTGTAATGTGCTTTTGTAATGGCCCTGAAATGATTGTATATTTTCCCTCTTCAGCTCGTTAGTAATCTAGGGCCAGTGGAGCTGATTATGAATACCCCAAGCCACCACAGGGTTCATCATGGTGAGTAAATGAAATGAAATAGATTCTGAGTATGGGAATAAATATTAATTAGCTCTTGGTGTTCCAAAAATGCTGTGAGGTCTAACTTTTAAATCCTTGTAGATTTAAAACACACTAAGCTAGAAGGTTTTCCTAGTAAAATACATACCGCACTGTATATACTGTACACCAGGTCATCTTATTCACAGGGAGAAGTTCCTGTTCACCGATAACAATGTGTATATTGAGAAGAAATTTTCCTATACCATACTGTATAGAGAAACCATGAGTATACTGTACCTAGTGCTCAAGTAAGTCAGATAAGAAAATTCAGTACTTTATTGTTTTATATATACCTTTATACTGTACCTTTATGGTTATGAAGTGATCTTCAGGAAGATGCAATGAAGCAGCAGATCCAAAGGTTAACACAGAGGAAATCACATCCAATGCAAGCAAATTTTGAATTGGTTTTCAGAGGTGTCCTGAGAAGCTATGGGCCTCTGAGAATTTTCAGGATGTTTTCTGGCTTCTGAGGATGTTCTAGAAGCCTCGGGCCTCTCAGAACATTCCAGAGGTCTCGGACTTCTGGGAATGTGGTAGAAGCTTGGGGCCTCTGAGAATGTTCTAGAAGTTTCAAGAACTCCCCTCTGGCCAAGCCTGTTCTGACAACTTGAGCATGCAAAACCATTGATGGAGAAACATCCCATGAGGAGAAAGGCGTGTTATTTTCAAGGTGAAATTTAGCTTTGTGACTTTGATGAGCCATAACAATAGGATTGCTTTAACAAGCTTTTATCCTGATTACCTTTACTGTACACGACAATAACATTACATGACAATAACATTTTATAAAGAAAAATACTGTAATTGGAGGCATAATAATGCTGTTTTATTAGAACTTTGTTTACTATTATTCACAGTACACCCTTCATACAGTACCTGTACATGGTCATCAATGTACACAGTAAATATTCTCCTGTCAAACACAGGGCGAAATCCTTATTGCATCGACAAGAACTATGGAGGAACTTTAATTATATGGGACCGGCTTTTTGGTGAGTTTACACACATCAATGCATTATTCAAAGAAAAATTAAATAAAAGACAAGAGTCATCTGAAGTTAAAATGACTTTGTGACCTAGATATGAATATTCCTGCAGCCTAATATATGCACTATAAAGTAGCCTTTATCTCAACTGTTAGTCAAATGCCTGGCTTTCAGCTAATTGTTTGTTCTCTGCTTACTTCTTGTCCTGTAATAAATTACATGTATTAAAATTTTGAAGAGACTTAAGAAGAGACCTTAGTATATTCTACTTGGTCTCTTATAACTACAGTATATTGCTGAATTTAACTGTGATTTCCGGCTCAACAGGTACATTTGCTCCAGAGGGAGAGAAAGTTCTTTATGGTCTGACTCATCCAATCAACTCTTTTGAACTCCTTTGGGTGCAGGTAATCCTTTGCATTGTCTATGTTTAGTACTATGAGTAACGTGAGTACTGTGTGTCTTTTATTTGCTTTTGTCCTTTGGCTGTTCATTGAAATCTGTTGTGAATTAAATTGCCTTATTACAGTTTTAGAATATGCATTATTTTTTTCAGGGGTCAGGTACATTAGTCTGGGAACTATTATTAAATATGCTGTCTGCCAAAGAAACACACTTCCAGAGATAGCAAAGGTCTGATATGAGGAAGTTGCAGTGACCTTAGAGACAAGTCCGTTTTCCAATTGACCCTTAATACGGACAAAACCATTATGCTATTAGGTATAGCACAGTAGCACAGCACAGTAGGATCTAACATCACTGTAGAAGTCGTGAACAGCACCTTTTTGGGGGCATATTTACCCACATTTGTTATGTCAAGTTTGCATCTTTTTTACTTGTTAAATGCGATATTTTGAGTTGTCTGCAGACAGAGATAACAGAGAGATGGTCTATACAATATGTGGCTCTCATGGGATGTTTCAGTGAGAATGAACCTCAAAAGCCACTGTAAAGAAAGACAGGTGTGGGTAAAACACTTTTATTCTTTTTGCCAGTAACACAGAGTCTGGGGCAGATCATATTCTGATTATGAGTGCATCAATAAAAACGTGTTAATACATTAAGAAATCAAAAGAGCAAAGTTACATTTCATTTAATTTCTGTGATTCCGATGAAGGCAAGTGGTTAGGAAACCCATTTTTATCTTGAGAAAGTCCAGGCTTCTGTTGAATGTTACACAGTCTGCAGTGGGAAGCAGTTTTCTAACAAAACATCATGCATTTAGTTTTAAATTCCCTGAGTACAGAAAACAATAAACAGCACTGAGATTTTAATTAGGGAATAGTTAGAAAATGAAAAAACAATGGTGAAAAATGGGATGTGTGCTCACAACAGTGCTTATCAAATGGAATTAAAACTAAACAATGAAGAATATAATCAATTCCCCCTTTTAATCTTTGTCAAATAGATTTAAATGTATGCAATCTCCTTGATATCATTGATTTATTTGATGTCAACCAGTCAGTCAATAATCATAATAAATGACTGTAGAATTGTCACGCATCTTCAGACATTGAACATTCTAAGGTGTTATTTGTGTATCTTATTTCTCTGTTTGTTTTTTTTATTTTAGTTTCATCACTATCTCTATATCTGGGACTCATTCTGGAATACTCCAGGCGTCACAAACAAATTATCTGTGGTCTTCAAAGGCCCCGGCTGGACTCCAGGCAAACCGAGATTGGGGCTGCATGAAGACCTGCCTGAGGTTGGAAGGGATTTAATATTTAACAATTATGAAGTTGGCATTATTTCATAATTATGACATAGCTTTGGGAATTATGGTGGGATTTAATACCTTTATGCGAGTCAGACGTTTTTATGGTGCTCTGGTCCCCATTCATTCCAACGGTCATGATGTCGTAAAGCCTGAAAAGTCTTATTCTACCTCAATGAGAACCATTGTTCAGTTCTGTGAAAGCAGAGTGTGAGGATTCTAAAATTTGTTTAAAGATAGTGGGATGTTCAGTTTGAAAATGAGTATCTGTGGCTTAATGGATTCTTCCCAGTGTAATTGTGAATTAGGACTTTCAAATTCTGCTTCAAATTCCGAGAGGGTTTATTACTGAGTAAAATGAACAGTGCTGCTGTACTGTATAAGTGGTCTTGATTGCCATTGTAAGTGAGAATTCTTAGTTCTCACTTGATTGATCTGATGAAATAAAGAATTCTGTTTAGTTACAGTTTGCTCAAGAAAGCTCAATCAGTCATCTTTACATGACACTTCAAGGACAGGGTTTCTTAGCTAGGAGGGAAAATAAAGTGTGGCACTTTAAAAGGAATTTTCCTCAGGTCTAGCAGAGCTTGAAGTGTATACTGTAGCTGTGTCTAGGAAGCAATCATGACTGACCGCTTTACAAAGCAAACAAGAACATGCACAAAAAAGCAAGACTGCTGCCTTTACCTTGTCCACACTGCACTCTGGGATACAAGCAGACATACAAGGTGAAAAAATACATTTGGGTGAAAATGTACCCAGGTGTGAAAAGGACTAGGTACTGTATGTGTTTATGTTTTATTCCTGTTTGGGAGTTAACTAACACTTAGGCTTCATACTCCAAAACTGTTCAGGGTTTAACCAGACACTTCAGACATTGGAGAAGAAACCAGCTGGCTGCAGGTGAGCTTCTGTAGTGCCCTCATGTGGCCTGGAGGGAAGCTGGTTACCCCATCATTTCCTCACGTCAAAGTAAAAAGTTAACCACTCTTCTAGCACTTCCAAAATTTCCTGTTTCAAGAAATAGAAAGCTATTAAAAAATCGCCTGCTGTTTTGGAAAGAGGTGATGCTTGTGGTGTATTTGGATTGGTTATTGCGGTCCGATTGTAAAAGCACAACCTCCCTTTAAGAAACACTACTTGTGGAAGCAAGAGGGAGGAGCACCTGGTATAAGAGTCAGACTCCTGGTCCTCCTCCCTTCAGGTCTAGCAGAGCTTGAAGGAAGCTGGAGTCTTTTCTCCTTCTCTCGGGATTGTCTTCCTGGGACTTCGAGGAGAACTTATTCACTAATTGACTACACATTGTGCTTATTCTGTTACTTACTGGGCATTTTGTGAATAAACCAGCACTTTTCTTTAAATGTGACTCTTAAGAACACACGAAAACCTGTAAACGAGAGGAGGCCACTAGACCCATCTCACCTGTTTAATAGTTAGGTAATTGATCCAACGATCTCCTCCAGCTGTTTTGTGAAAGAAACCAAGTATCAGCTTTAACCACTTGGCCATGTACTGTAGCTTGTTCGATATTCCCACGACCCTGAAGTTATTATGGGTAATGAAGTGCCTTCTATTCTCGCTTGTAAATGCGCTTCAATGTTTGCTGCTTGTGCCCCCTGGGTCATGGTTCACTGCTCGTTTCGCAGAAGTCCTCTGGGTAGACTTTGTCAGTGCTCTTGAGGATTTTCAATACTCCTATCAGATTCTTGTGGATTTGCCTTTTATTACACCCTGGGCTCCAAGCTTTCCCCTGATAAAGAGAGCATTCTGACTCATAAGCTGATTTCACTTGCCTTTTCTTTTCAGATGCCGTTGATGAGGCAGCTTATCATTAGCTGTGAATACCGGCAATAACTGTATCAATAATATGCACTGGCCAGCTGCTTGCCTTTCCCCCCTTGTCTCAGCAAGAGGGTTCTTCGAACTCCTGGATCATTACAAAAGCTTTGCTCACTTTCCAATTAATAAGAACATTTTATTCTTTTAAAAGCTGCCCTTCCTCTATATGGGGTCGCAGGAAGCTCGTTGATCAGCGGGCGTTTTGCCAGTCTGATCTCAGCCCTGTGGATTTGTGCTGATGTGGTTCCAATTGTGTCAGGGTTTGAGGCAGAGGCAGTCATGGCTGATGGTCGTCAGGGCGAAATGAAGGCTGAATTCCCCCGAACTGACAGCTGAAGAACACCGTCATGCACGCCGTTCATTACAGAAAATACGAACGGCCTATGAACCTGTATAGAATATAGCATGCTAAGCTTGGGTCACAAAGAGATCCGTCGCACGGAGCACTGTTCCACTTGCTTTTAAACAACTGCAAGCCTGTGGGCACACTCTATGGGATCAAACGCTTTGTGCTCTCCCTCTGAGACAGGGGTTGAGTCCTGCCCCGCCAAGATGCTGAGTTGCCGGCTTTGAAATAGAGCTGACTCTCCACATATTTTGCTGGTCTTGCTTGAGAGTTAAAAAGTGCCTCTGCAATTAAACGTGCCTAAAACTTTGCATGATGATTCTAAACATGTGGACAGCTTAGGAATTTGAATTTGCAGCAGGCATGGCTAGAAAGGCCACTCCGAGGAGGGCTGCAAGTGCTGGTATTTTTTTATAAAAAAGTTGACTAAGTTGATTTCTGAGCCAGAGCAGAGACCAGGCTGAAATACCTAAAAAAATCGTTTTGATCTAGAGAAAAGCCACATATGGCTAAACTCAGTAGTCAGCCTCAGAGTGGGCCCCTGTGAAACCTTGTGAGCTTTGACAAAGCCTAAATATAAATGAGGGATGATTAACGTGCCGGCTGAAAAAAAAAATGAATAATAAAAAATAAAGGAAATGTTGTAATAAATCAATCTATTTAAAAATGTGTTTTAACACCTTCCAGCCAAAAGTGGCCGGGAATTTATTATTTTGTCATGTACACCTCCTTCCAGGCATAGGACCAACCAGTGCTATGGCTCTGTAGAATAAATATGGAATAGGATTCATAACCTGACAGGCCTCATAATGCCTGTAGAATACAAACAGAGACTAAAGATGTATAATACAGATGTATCAAGTATCACGTATGCCAACAACAACGTGCATTGTCGTACATGTTTATGCTGCTCTCCTGTGTCCTTGAATCAGTACGAATGGTACGGTATACTGTAAGGTGCAAATGATTCTAACTGTTAACTCAGGATAAATGAATTCTCTGCTAAGTCCATACAATAGCCCTCTTCGTTTTATTTAACAGGGAGGTCGTTATGACCTTCAGATGGGGCCGGGACGTTGGACAAATTAGCACCCTTGACAGGATCACACAATAGACAGAGCAGAGGAGACAGGAAGAGGACTTTCTGCTGCAGCTGTCTCACTGTATTTAAGCCATCCAAAGGGGGAGATTTGAGGCTGAGGGAAGGTGGTGGAGGGGCTTATACTATTTTAGTAATTTTCGTTTATAATTTGAATGTCAATGGTTTGGATTGCAAAAAAAAGAGACCCCACAAAACACAAAATGTACTGTAGGTTTATTCCATGCTGAAAAAAAGAAGAAAGAGAACACAACGTTTCGGCCGTGGAGGCTGAAGGCTCCACGGCCGAAACGTTGTGTTCTCTTTCTTCTTTTTTTCAGCATGGAATAAACCTATTACTTGTTCCTTCGCAGCCTACGCGTGCTGACGCAGCTACCCACCCAAAATGTACTGTATACACACGTCTTGACAAATACTGCGCAGTAAGCCTTCAATAATGTTTTAGGGTGGGAAAAGGAGGCTGACTACTTGCTTTCTCATTCCGGACGTTTGTTTTCAGATTACTGGAAAAGAGATTCCACACAACCCAGCATGGCCAGCTGCCCTGCAAGCCTATGTTTTCACACACTTCATAGTGTTGATGGGGATTTACAATGAAATCGTCGCTACAAAAGCTGTAAGTATTTGTCTTAAAATGAATTTATGAGTTTCCATAAGGTCTGTCAAATAAATCCAACCAAAAGTGGAATATGCCTATGGCCACGTTCTACTTTAACATAATGTTTAACCTCTAACATTTTTTTTTCTCTACTGTGGAAACAGGATGACCTATTCCAAAAAAAAGAGTATGTAAATTCAAGTTTTCCCAGGAGTTATCTTTGGAAGTCTTTACTCCCCAGGCATACTTTTGGTTCGCCAAAACTTGCAGCCCCACCCTTCTTGAAAAGTGAAATGGAATGGCTTTCTTCCTGTAAACCCTACCTCCATCGTGCTCTTTTTGTGTTGTGGCTTATGGAGAATAGCAGTGAGAGGAAGAACTATTCCCCATAACCACCAGTGACTAAAACATCTGCTGGTGGTCCAACAGCAGATACAAATGTCTTAGCTGTCAGGCTACCCACATTCTGCCCGAGCCAGCTTTCAGAATACATCAGTCAGGGTTCTTAAGCAACATAACATCAATCAAGACATGCCCCAGGCTGCAAAGTAAAGTAAACAGTTACTACAGAATTTTCTTATTTAAGTAAGAGACAGTTCTCTCAAACATGGAGAATAAAGCTGTGTATCCTGTTTATGTGCTTTTTGGGTATTGCTTTGACTATTTTATAATAAATAGGTATTGTACCTTTAAATTAAATATTAAATATTATTAATTACCTGCTAAAGTTCTCCTTAGAAAAGGTGCTTTCACCTTCATGCAGGAGATACACAGCATTACACCTTAGAATAGAAACTAAATTTATTATAGTGATTTACCAACAAGGGGCAGCTTGAATTAAAATGCAGATTGCAGTGCACAATGCAAGTACAGTATGTCTTCTCTGTGTTCACACACGAGACCCATGGGAAATCGTGACAGATTAATTACCAAGTTTATTTTTTACAGAAGGTTAATACTCTTTTAGATAATTGGTTTAATCGATAAGATGTACAAATAAATCAAGGGTTAAAAGAGCATACAGTGTGATAGGCATTTGTTTTGGGGGAGATCCTAGAACAATTAACATACAGTATTTATTGTCATAACCATCTTTTATGGAGAATTGGATGCAAAATATAAGCAATTGAAAAATGCATGATGTAACAGTACAGCACACAGATGGTTTTGTGGCAGTCAGTTGTAAGTGCAGTATGAAGTGGATCATTATAAAACACGTACAGTAAATGGATTTGCACACTGAAATCACATGAAAACCTAAGCACGTATTTTCCAAAGTTTTGTCTAAAAACTTTCTCCAAGTTGCAACAGCCTTTTGTTTTAGAAATCCTTCACTTGGAAACTTGGCATCTGGGATTGTTTACCCCCTCCCCAAATGACATTTGAAGGAATACAGTAGTAATATTTAAGATAAGAAGAAAGCAATGGTTTGGCACAGGGTTGGCCAATCTGTTGTTTTGAGGACAGATTGATGTTTTATAAGCTTTGACAGTCTTGCTCAACTATGGCTAGAAATACTCTCCCAGTAGTGCAGTACAAAATTCAGTTTCAGCACTTTTCCTTCCAAGCTCCGGAGACCACATTGACATCATGGTGTTCTTCCCACAGTTCAGCTTGCAGTCTGGGGCCTGGGGTAGCTGTTATTAGAATTTCTTCTTCTGCGTTCCCTCTGCAGGACTTTCTCTAGTCTTTTGCCCAGCAGGATGTACACACGCATAAACACAGACTGGACACGGTGCAACCTTATTTTTCTTTGACACACTTAAGCTGGGATGGAGACTTGTGCAGGTTTGTGAAATAGTACCCCAGATCGGATCCCAGTATGACAGGTCAATACATAGTAGAGCGCATGTTATCAGCAGGATTGAGTGTTTGGTGGATGTTTGTTTTGGCCACGTTAATCCAGGATGAAGATTAATAGCGTAATTTAATGCAGAAAAAAAATAACTAAATGGAAAGATTAATTACATAAAGGCCATATGCATGTTGCAACTAATGCAATAATTAAATTGAACAAGCCTACGCAGAGCCCTCTGTGTCACTCAGACTTCAAAATCGTCATGCTCATGCTAAGAGTACAGTTGCTTGTGAAAGCATTCTCATCTGTGAGAGAAGATAAGGATGCTTGTACTGTGGTGTATGATTCAGGTTCCTGTGATATCTATTATACAGTAAAAAGGGGACATTCATGTACTGTACCTAAAGGGGAATTTGTAAAGGAAATGTAATGGAAATTGTACTGTCCACAGAATTCATATTCTGTACTATAGAGTATATACATCCAGTGTAATGTTTATTTTAAATGTAGATTACAATGATATGCCCCCATATACTGCAATTATTATTTTAAATTGTAATAAACATGTTTGGCATTTTCTGTTATGGGTACATTTGTCAGCCTTCTGTGAAAGTACTTGGAATTTATATTTTTATATGCCTTTTACTGCATAAAACTTTTGTGAAAAATGTCTGATTACAAAAGGGCAAAATGTTTTCTGGTTTTCTTGTTTCCAAAGTAGCTCTTTTATGTTTATACTCCTAAAATGCAACTAAAATCTAAGGCTAATCTAATCCTTTCCCCCCTTAGGATTTATCACAGATAACATTTCTGCTGACTGCTGGCTTCATTCTTCTGACTTTGACATCTCTTGGATTTCTCATTGACCAAAGGCATGGCTCGTTTCGTATTGTTCTTGATTGACGATTGAGATATCTGTTAGTGATATGTTTTCTCACCCAGGTGCCCTGTTTCATGACCAGCCATTAGGTTACAGTACCGCCTGATTTTGGCATGGATTTTGTATATTCTGTTCAGCTCTGTAGATTTCCACAGCACCATCAACAAAGCTTGTGCAGTCAAATTTCCCACTGACAACAAAATACACCAAAGACAACCAAAATGTGCCTTGTGCATTTTAACAAAAATATATTAGGGATAGCTAATGTTTCACTGAGTATTTCCTCTTCTTTACAAGGAATTTGTACCATTTTTCATGTGTCTGAGAACGTAAAGTAAGGTTGTATATTTGTGAGAGCTGCCAGACACATAGCGCTACTTACTAATGACTACTGTCATTCTGCTGGCAATGTTGATTTAAAGTAGTGTTCAGCTGTTACTGTAGCATTAAAGCTGTGAGATAAACTGTATTTCACTCTGCAGACCGAATGCAGCCATGCTGGAATCTGTCCGATGCTGTGTGTTTCTGGCTTTCCATAGGCTGGGCCATGTGAAAACCATGGTCCTGGCATTAGCTGTGCCCACTGAGGTAAGCGCTTGTTACTAAAGCTTATTCTAGCTGATTTGCTACTTGTGTCTTCTCTGGTCTCCATTGTTTATTCCAGCCTTTGGCACCATCAAAGCAAAGCAAAAATAAATAATTCTTCTTAAAATTATGTTAACACCATGCTGCAGCCACCTTGATAGTACAAAAACACCTACTGTACCTCCCAAATTGATTCTGATGTCTTTTGAATAGTTCTGCTTTTTTGTTCCTGCTACTGCTCTCCAAAATGTTATTCCATAAGTACAGTATATTGTGCAGTGATTGTTGGTTGATGAATAGCCTGTGTATTATTGTATTATTATTATTATTAAGTAATATACAATTTTTTTTCCAGATTATATGAATTTGTTACCAAACATCTCTGTAATCCTATGTGAATTTTGAATAAATCCACAACACAGTATGTGGAAATAACAGAAAATAAAATCATTGATTAATCAGAATTTTTTCTGTAGTTTTTCAATAACATCTTCAATAACACATGTGCTTAATTATTATATTTTTTTCATCTTAGTTAAAGAGGTATGCCAAAGGCCAAGGTACCCTTGCAATATACATTACCAGTACTTCTGGTCCATTTAGATTAGATAGTTGGTTATAAAGTCTGTGTGCAGTGAAGGTATAACATGAAGTGTGTCTGATGATATCTGGATTTGGTACTGTCACCCCGGAGGCAGTCACTGCTGTCCCTAGCTAAGCAGAAAATTGTGTACTTCTGTTTCTTCAAATTGCCTAGGAATTCACGTAAAGTGTACTGTATATTTCAATATGTTTGCTTTCCAGATTGTTATTAGGACAGTAGTAACCATTAGTGATTGCGTTTGGTCCTCTAAGATATGTTACACTAATGTTGTCTTGAATGTTCACGTCAATAATTAAACAAGCTCTTAAGTTCTGTAGCTAGCACTGCTTTGAATAATGTATTTAAAGAATTCTTAAAGCTGTTCAGTTGACTTACTATGTAATCACTTCAGACGGGGTACAGGCTCGTAAAAGTGAAGTCTAGTTTTACTGCAGCAAAATAGATGCCCCACAGGTTTTCATAATAAATGTAAACCTTTCTCATTGCATTGCACCGGCAGCAGAGGAAATGTAGGAGGTTTAGGGTTTAATTACTTAATTGGGGACATTTCAGATAGATACAGCAAATGCCAAGTATATAGAACGGGCTTGATTCTTAGCATATTTGACAGACACCCTTCAGGGTATTTGGCCCTTTGAAAGGAAAGCCTCTGTTTGGAAAGCTTCGTAGATTAAGATGGGTTTCGTTTAGGTGTGACAGCAAGTCATTACTGAGTTCCTTGGGCCAGTGTGTGAGCTAGCTCCATTACCAGCGGCTTGAGCTGTGATGTATGACTCCAGATGCTCGGCCCAATTGACCATAAAATTGCTCTTCGTTTCTGGCATTGGAGAGAAGCTCTAGTTTGCAGCCGACCCTCTCATTACTCTCTTCCTTCCCTGCCATCCCAGTTTTAGGGAAACTTCTGGAATGAATTAGAAACGTCTGCTGTTAACTAAGGAGCTGATGAGATTTGCACGTGAGTTTGGAATTGCTGGGTCTTTTATTGTGTCAGTGGACATCTGCTCCTTCAGGTGGTAAAAGCTGGGGAGAGATTTTTCAGAATGTATTTGCAATACAAGAACCAGTGATTGTTAAATCATTATTAATTGCGTTTTAAACAAATAAACTGTGGATTACTAAAGTTATGTAGACCTCGGCCTTTAAAATGCCGCAGGAATTTTATTGAAAAAAACTCTGTAAAGCAGACATCAGAAAATAGTGTCCTTTTCAGATTCATGAGTTTTAAGTATGGCTGTATGTGCGCAGATTTTGGTTGCTATGGTCTACTATAATCTGCTTTAAAAAAACATTACAGATACTTTAAATACATTTAATACTATTGAATAAAGTCCTTCTATCAAAAACAAAGACTATATCCAGTCTTTAACTTTATATTGACGTTTGTGCCTTAAAACAGGTGAGGTACATATGCTAGCATAATGAATTTCTACTTACAGGACGTGAGAGTTTTAACACAGAACGTGTCAGTCGCCCTGCATAAAAAACGAAACCGAAATAAACGAATGATATATTGTCACATTGCTTGATGTAAATAGCCAACACTTCTGCTTCAGAAATGGGGTCTTGAAGTCGGTCCAATCGATTAACAGTGGCTTAAGCAAGGAAAAATTAAATTTAATGGCATTCATCATAAAAAAAGAGGCAAATGATTTTTTTTTCCTGCCAGTACCTTTAAAACAGATTTCCGTGATATATGGGACCCTTAAAGGGCTTACTGCAATTTATTATTGTGCAGCAGTTTTCCCTAGTAAAGTGCCAGCACTGACCAGTAAATCTCCATGTCAGTGGTCTCTCCCGTTGTTTCGAATGGCACACATGGAGCACACGCCATGGGGGCACAGTAATTCTGCTTTAATGATGTAACACTTGGGTTTGCGAGACTGTTTGAAGGCTGCGGGAACGTGGGGTGGTTAAGTGCTTCAGACATTGCATGTCCCACAGTAATTACCGCCTGGTTCCCAGTAATGACTGCTGGCGACGACCCACCAGTGAAGTCATAGCAATTTAAGAGGAGAGCTCATAAAAATACACCTGCCTCGTAGTGTAAAATGAGTCTTTAATGTTGGTTCTTTGAACTCTGCATTCGCAGCCCACAGTGTTAGCTAAATATTGTTCTGATGTAGTTCGTAGGTTAGCATCACCTGAGCTTCTGTTATGACCAGACATTGATGTGATTCAGTCATAGCAGTACTCTAGTTACGTCTTTTAGGTGGAATTCGTCTGTGGTGAAAATGTTTCCCACCATATTGCACATTGTTTTTGTTTCATTTTGGCGTTTGTTTTTGTTGTTTTTTTTTTAGAGGGATGTGGTAGGAAGGGGTTAATCCTTTTAAATAACAACTTCAGAAATACGGAGGAATTCTGCTGCCCAGCTACCACTTGCCCTGTTGCTTTCTTTGATGGGAAGTGCGTGTTTTCTTATTTATACTGTGTAGAGGTGGAAGTTTTTAAAATGGATGGCACAGTGGCGTGACCATTAACACTGCTGCCTCACGGCTCTTGGGTCCTATGTCCAGTTTGGGAATCCTTCTGTGTGGAGTGCCCATGTGCCCTGTGCCCATGAAGGTACTCTACAGGTGCTCCTGTGTCCTCCCACAGTCTGAAGACCAGCTGTGCAGGTTAATTGGCATCTCCTGTATGTGGGTGCACCCTGTGGTGGACTGGTGCCCCAACTGGGGTCCCATCTTCTGCCCTGTGCCTGCTGGGTCAGACCCTGGATCCCTGTGAAACTCTCAGGATAAAATTTACTGAAAATGGACACATGGACGTTTTTCAGATGAAGTCAGAACGAATTGCTCTGCCAGAGTTTCTGTAAGTCTTCATGGCTGTTAATGCCTATTTGCCTGTGTGCTTTGAGGGTTGTCAGAATCTTTTTTTTTTGTCATTTTTGTTTTTCCTTCAGTTGGCTCTGCAAGGCAAAGCAAAACATATTACGGACACTTAAGCGTACTGTAAATATACATGGTTTTGTCAATTTTAGTCTCATTTCTTTTATTAAACCTTCAAATAATTAATCAAAAGTCATTCGGAAAGCTTCTTTTGAAACAAACAGTATGGCTGTATGTGCTGATAGCTGCAATGGCTTTTATTTTCTAATGGTCGTGGTTTTAAGTTAGTTCTTTAGATGGGGGAAGACACATTTTAATACAACACTGATAACGCTTAGTGTTTATTTGATCTGTTCCCTTTGAGTAGTTTTTACCGCGAGTTACAGGGTATCTGTTGCTGGTTAAGATCACTGCTACTGACTAGAAACGCGTAGTTGAAAAGAAGCACAGAGATCACTAGAGGAGGTCAGGAAATAATAGGAAGGTCTGGAAACTTTAAAAATGACATCATTGTGAAGAAAACAGAGCAATGCTCCGAGGAATGGAAAGGAAATCTCTCTTTTCCCAAAACTGAGGAATTTAAAAAAGTGGAGCGTAATTTCATTTTTTCTTCTGGTAAACACTCCATCTACCGCCTACGTATTAATCCAAGTTGAAAGTCTGCTGGCAAGGAGGTTATTAAAATTTGAATGCAGAGTACTTTATTTAGTTTTAAACACATTTTTTAAACAAATGTCTGTTTTGTCCAGATTTAGCTCATGAGTTATTTTTTCTATTCTATAGACCTATTTTACAATTGTAAACAAAAAAAAAAATCAACAAAGCAGCCTGGAGAAAGCAAAGGCTTGCAGATATCCACATCCACACTTCCATCAGACATCCCTTAAACAATCCCCCGTGAGATTAAGGTGAAATTCTGTAACTTCTATTTGCTTTACATCTAGAGAATGTCTCTGAAAGGAAATAAAAAGCACTCCATGCTCAGGGATAGGTACAGTATTTATTGCACTTTTTGCACCACAATGATACCTGTTTTTATCTCTCTAGACATACAGTATATAATCATATGAAATTACAGTGATAAAGAGTTTTTATTTGCATCGTTAGTGAAATAACAAACTTAAATAATTAGTAGCCATCCCATACAAATCTCACTCCAGCTGACTCACAGTTTGAACAGATTGACTTCTGCCTGACAATTTAATTGCCACATTCTGACTTGAATAAATAAGTACCGGGATTCGTGCTACTAATGGAGGATGTTATTTCATGCAAATTAGTCGTTTCTGTATTCTCAAGTCTTAATAAAAGCTTTTGGGATTTTCGCAAATACAAGCTCTACAATGTTTAACCCCAGAGAGAATGGAAGGAACGCTGTTTTTGTTTTAGAAACAGTCTGTGAGTGACAGGACATTTAACACTTAGTGTGTTAAATAAACTCACCTGTTATTGCTTTACAAGATAGGACACAGAGCACAACAGTTTTAAACTGCAAAGGCATTGCTGGAAATTTTAAACTTGACACCATATGCTGAAACACAAACACGGCACTCAGGCACTTTTCTTCCAGTGACACTTGCAGTTTTCATGGGGCACTGTGCAAACTGGGCTCTAGAAATCAAAATGAACACAAGTAAGGCAAAATACAGCCCTCTGCTAGAGTGGAGAATATTACATGATGAATAATAGGGGGCAACAATGATAATACTGAAAGAATGATGATTTTGTGTTATTTACTAAATGTATAAACAGTATGTATTAGCACAAGGGTAGTAGCATCATTTTACTTTATGTACTGTAGGATAGACTTTACAACATTCAATTAAAAAATGACAATAAAAAACCCCGCATCAAACGAACACCCACTTCTTCCATAATCCGGCTAGTACCCAGACATAAACCTTATAAAATGTGTCATTTATCGTGTTCCACACTATTACAGAATACAGACTAACAAATACTCTCCCTGGGAGTAAAATATACAACTAGTTTCTTGCTGTTTATAGTGCAATACTTCAGGGTTTAGGGACAGAAACACTCAGGTGTTAGAACAAAGAAATCCTGAGTCTCCTCAATGGCCCGAACAGGGTGAGCCCTCCACTGCAGACATCGCTGGCCAGAGTCAAGCCTGTCACTGGAGTTCTCCGAGCAGGGCTAGTTTTGACAGCAGCCGCCAGGCTAGAGAGGACCAGCTCGCGGCCACAGCAGTGACCCCAGTGGCCTGGTGGGCCCATGTCAGCTGGCAGCCTTGCCGTCTGCGCTGCGTCAGTCCTGCAATCAGTAGTGCTGTCTGGGACTCGCTGTACGGAGAAGAAGCAGGTGGCTCTGGCAGAGCTCGTTCTGGAAGGAAGTGTGTTGCACTGACTTGACATTTCTGACTGGAAAGCTGATTATCAGTTGGCTGGCTACTGACTGAGCCTATGGACGTAACATTCGGCTATAATTTATAGAGCGCTGTGTTAATGCTGGGACCCGGCTGCCTCTGGTTTGATGAGCTGTGATAAGGCTTTGTAGAAGATACCCTTTATAGACCCAGGGCTTCCTTCAAGGAACCCTTGAGTGATGAGCCAGTATTTAATAGTTTTTCTTTTTTTTGGGTGAAATAAAATTTACATTACTCTGCTGTTTTTGACATTTCCCTGGTCAACCTGATAAAACGGAATATCTCCTTGGGCCTCCCAGTGTTGTTTATTGGCATTTTCTACATCTTCCCACAGTGGGGAGTACGAGGAAAAACTCCTGTATTGGAACTTCTGCCGAAATTTCTGCTGCCTCAGCTCTAAAGAGGAAGTTCGAGCACGAAGGCTTCAGGTTGCTAAGGAGGCAGAGGAGGGGAATGATAGCCAGCTTACAGGCCCCACGGGACCTATAAATCTTTTCCGTTCTCTTTGGAATCCCATTGAACTGATTTACAGAAAGTCCAGCGAGACAAAGGTCTGTGGCTTCGGCTTTCCCGAATGTACCATCAAAGTGCAGAGGGTTAGATTTTGCAAGGCAGATGTCCTCCCCTTGATTTATTTTTTTATCCATGTGTTGGATCCAGTCCCATCCCTATTGCCAACTTTCCAAGGTCTCTTGCAATGGAGAAGACACCCTGTTTATTAACAGCAGCAAGTCATTAATCACAGCTACTCCTAAGACCTCAACAGCACTACAATATTTGCTTTGTTTGTGCCTTGCTCTGCCCTGGCTGGTTAACTCCTAAGTGGAAAGGGGATTAACATTGACAGGCTGTTCTGAAGGACTTTTATGGGTCGACCGATTAAAGATTTGATCAATGTCATTTAAATTCTTGAAAATCAATGCATGACACTATGTCAAGGACAATAAATATTATTAATAAAATGTGCATAAAAGGTAGTTAATGGAAAGGTAATGAATTGATTATGATGGGCACACAATATGATGAACTGTGTCAGCAGGCCATTTTCACACTTGAGTTTTTTCTGTGACACAGCTATTGTTGCAACAACTGTGTTTAAAGTTTACCAGTGCCTCAGAGGATGTTGGAATCCTTTCCGTAGTTTCATTTTAGGTGAGAGATAAACAAATATCAGCATGTAGCATCCGACTGCAGGGTTTGTACAACCGGGGACATTGACAATAGCTTTTCTCCACGTGGTTGCCGAACCAGGAATAGCTCTGTGATTTGGAAACCGAGGTGCAGTATCTCTGTATTTATCCCAGCCGTGTGGAACATGGTTCATGTTGTGTTCTTCCTTTATGTAGAACTCAGTTTTGCACAGGTGTTCTCCCACATTCAGACCTCGGAGGCCGATCACTGCTGACCTCCAGAGTACAGGCAGAGCCATTCATAACGCCTTTAATTGCCTGTTCAGGTTCAGTGGTAAAGTCAGCCCCCCTCCCCCCCCCCCCAAAAAAAAATAAATGCCAACAGGCAAAAAAAAATTCTTAACCTTAATAATTTTGTAGTTTACTGTATATATCATGTTACACTTTTATGGACCCATAGCTGAATGAAGATGTTTCTAAGATTCTTATTCAGCTTTTGCTGTGGTTCCATCCTCCTGGATCTGTGCAGTCTGCCTTCACTCATGTTCAACATCTAGGACTTGCGGGTCTTTCTTCTTAAAAACTGTATATTGATGTGTCAGATGTCAATTAATAAGTCTGCAAATTGTGTTAGTTTTGGAAAGAATCATGCTTCTTTTTTTTAGCAAAGCTGTCGTGCCACTGTTGGTAATTCTACAGCCAAGGGCAAATTGCAAATTGTATTACAAATATTTATATTGTGCAATACAACTTTTTTGTGTACTGTTCTGTTCTGGTTTGTTCTTTGTGTGTTCTGGACTGTGAGTAATTCTTCTTAGTGCACTTCTCACTGTACTGATTATATTGTATGTATTGTATTATTATTATTGTATCATTCATTACACTGTTGCTGTGTTGTCTGGGTTAAGCTGCTGTTGCACTGCAGTTTCCCTACCTATCTAAATCAAAGTCTCTGTATTCCAGCATGTTTCTTATGATGAACATGTTTACTTGCTGACCACTAGAGGGAGCTTATCCTTATCTTGACACAAAATCAATGGATTAAAGCACCTTTCCGAACCATTGCAGGTAACCGCACTGTACCTGCATTTTAAGGTACATAAAAAAACGACAAAACATAACTGATGAAATATTATCGAGGAACTTTTCTTTCTCAACAAGGATCTCATGCTTATTTAAAACGAAACACAGGAAGATGTGACATATTACTGCTAACTTTACTTTTAATTACTGTTAATATTTTTTCCTGGGTCCTAAGATATGGAAGCATGTTTGATATAAGAGTTTTACTATTTCAAAAGCAGTAATCATACAATACATGATAACAATCAATACGGCTTGCATCATAAAACCATTGTTTTTTAGTTATTTTGGTTTCTCTCAGGGAAAATAAAAACTCTTGCACTGACAAAGTCAAGAAGACATTGTCTTTTATTTGCCCAAAGTAGTTAAACTCACTTATTTGTATAATAATTAGAACAACACATATAGAGTAGCTGTTTTAGACCAAAGTGCACATATTCTACCACTGAAGTGCAGCTTCCTCCAAAATAGTGGAAGCAAATCAGGGGGAGAAGTCAGCTTTTACAAGAGTAGAATCCAGGTAAGGTAATAGGGTTAAAACCCCTACTTTTCTGAGTGCCACGGGGTCTTTAATGACCTTGTACAGTAGTTTAACGTGTCCTCTGAGGGACGATGCCTCCCACTGTGCAGGGTGCCCAGTCACCATGCTGCAGCACTAGTTGGGAAATTCTAGTGCAGAGAGAGCGCCACCTACTGGTGCTCCAGCTCTGCTTGCAGCCCACCACCTGGTTTTTCTACGGCGATTTACTATCCCAGTGCTGACCAGGCCCAGCCTTGCTTGGCTTCTGAGATCTGACCAGATCAGTGTACAAAGTGATCAAGCTGGTTTGTACTGCGTTTATACTATGGTAGTACATCACTAAGGGAATTTGTGGTTTTCAGATAGCATCGAAGGTAACAAAAGTAAAGAACCAAAATGTACTTTTCGCTTCATATGCCTTATTTGCAGTTATTCAAGACATTCTCAAATATTGTACTGTAGATTTCCCCATGGAACAGCTTTTCAGTTGGATTAATTACAAAATGTGCTTAGAGCCCCACTATTGCTGTTTTCTAATTGATTACAGACATGCATATGGGCACCCCCTTCTCCTTCAGTGTCATAAGCTAATTCATTCAAGAAATGGAATTAATATTGTTTGTTAACTTGTATTTGTTAGACCTATTCATCCTTGCCAGTCTATAAAATTTATGAGGAATTATATAATTCTAAGTCATAGCATGTGGTACTTCTATAACTCCATCGGATTTTCTAAAGAATTGCTACCCCTGCTAAGATGAACAGTGAGCGTGCAATAAATTTATTGAAGCAAATACAGTGCCGAGAATAAGTTTGTGAACCTCCAGTGTCATTATGAAAATTACAATTTTGAACCATGGAACCCCTGTGTCATCAAAACCAGTCTTCTTCAGCAGAAAGATTTGAGATAAGGTGGTATACAGTATAAAGTATATAAAAAGTGCTTAATTAAATGTCAGTCCAGGTGAAATAATACACGAGTCATTAGTTTACTGATCACAATTAAGGGTGTAATTAGAATCAAGTGGTTAATAATAATGATGCCTTACACTTATTTATCTCTTTTCTGGACACAACTCAAAGCGCTTTGCATTTAGTGAGGACTCCCCTCCACCACCATCGGTGTGCAGCCCCACCTGGATGATGTGACGGCAGCCATAGTGCGCCAGAATGATCCTCACACACCAGCTCTCAGTGGGGGGGGGGAAACAGAGTGATGAAGCCAATTCATAGATGGGGATTATGAGGAGGCCATGATTGGTAAGGGCCAATGGAAAATGTGTTGCCTGGCATCCTGGACAAACTCCTTCTGACAAGAACCTCGGCCTGACTGTCAGGCATGTTGGTGGGAATGTCATGGTTCTGGTGATCTGGAGAATGATGGTGGGCCATCCATCCGTCAGCTGAAGCCGAGTCAAAAGTGGCTCATGCAGCAAAACAATGATATTAAACAAATGCAGATCTACAACAGAAGGAATTTTGTATTTTGTACTGGCCACAGTCCTGAGCTGAACCCCAATGAGATGTTACGTCAGGACCTGAAGCAGAAGAACCTTCAGTCGTCACCAGCTTGAAGCTTGAAGAGCCTGACAAACAGTTACAGAAAATGTCCAGATATTGCTGCTCAAGGAGGTGCCTCCACTTACTGTATCTAAGGACTGACATACATATTCACACGAGGATATTTATTCTTGGATCATTTTGTTAATTACATAATCAAAAAATATCACGTCTTTGTTATACATTTAATCAAGCTAAATTAATCTTGTATTAATACTTCCTTGAGGATCTAAGTATGTTTGGGATCGAAAATAAACGAGAATACAGACCAATCTAGGGGGTTTGCAAACATTTTTTGGCACTGTATAGTTTAACAACAGTAGTTTATTGCCCTGAACAAATTAGTGAATCCCATTGTCGATGATGATGGATGTCAACACTGTGACAGTACTATGAAGACACTGAAACTGTAAGGTCAGATGAAACAGTTGCAGTGTTTTCTCCTACTGTACTGACGTACACAAAGCTAAACCTGATGAAGTGGTGCACAAATTCAGCTTTTAAGCGAGACAAAAATAGTAAATAAAATGTTGCTCATTCCCATAAGTTGGGGCAGTGATCAATTATCACTGTTAGTCCTTAATTTCATCCTACGGAGAGGGGTATCATAAAATGAATCAGCTCAGCTTGTGGGAGGCTACTTCGTAAGTCATAGTAAAGGAATGGGACACAGATGTTTTGCGCTCAGGCAGTTGCACTATAGGCATTATGTGTTACCTAACGTGTAGGGAGCCATATGGAAGAAGGAGTTTGGAAACATCCCATTACAAGTAATATATCACTGAGCTGACAGCAAGGATTTCGACTTGTTTTGATTTCAATCATGAATGCAGCTGCTCAGCTGCTGTCTGAAGTAAATTTAACCCCTTCTCATGTACTGTATTTTTTGGAGAGTCGTTTTCAAGCCCGTTTTGCAAGCTCATACGTGGTGGTGTATTTTTGCAGGGCTAAACATAGATCATTCTCCTTCCCCTGTGCTGTGCGTTTTAGGATGCGAGAGCTCAGTGAAAGGCTGGAGTTAAGCACACGGGAAAAATAAAGTATGAAATGGATTTCTGGAAGGTGGCCCTTTCTGTGTTTCGTACAATTGACAACTTCATACTGAGAACAGCATGTTCCTGCTTTTACAATCTGACGAGTCTCCTGCAGCCGACAGATTTAATCTCCACACAATAGGTTTGCACTTCCCTTCTGGAGTCTAGGGCAGGGGAATTTAATCAATGAAGACACAGGAGACAAGGAAGGTAGTACAAAATCTGAAAGAAAGCCAATGATTATGAGCAAAATGCAAATAATTACTGAGTTTCTGATTATATCACAAGACTTCTCATGAGGAAAGTGTAACATGGCATACTCCTGCTTTTTAAACAAAGAAAGTGTTCAATAATCACGTTTACAGCAATTTGCTTTTGGATGCAGTACATGTCTAAGTTGAAATACTGTAGCTAATATGAAATGTAATTACTGTAAGTTTAGACATCCATAATGCTGTTTTCTGAAGTATGGTATAACCTTTCATTCCTTTAAATCAACTGTGTGTACATTTAATTTAGAAAAGAAACAACAGGACTTTTATTTAATATAGAAATATTTCACAAATAAAATCAAAGTCTGCAAACGAACAGGGTGATAAGCTAATGTTGATTTTGGCAGACGTTAAGATCAACCTCCAGCTGTTTAATTTGTTTATCTCATAAGTAAATGTTATGGCTCAGGAAGGAATGGTTTTGGGATCACTGAAATGAGGAATATACTGTACTGTACAGTATGAATTAAATATTAAATACACTGATATTCCATCACCTCCATTACTGCATGTGCTAATTTGGTGAAGCTATTTCAGGGGCTTTTATTGATTTCTTTTGATTTAATGCCTGCATCTTTGGACCATTCAAAAGCATTTATATTGAGACTGAGATTTTTTTTTAACTTTTAAACAAACGGAAAACAAGTCACAAAAATTGAAAATAAGTCCCTGAAAGTGAGGTAATGTGAGCTATGCTGTGCTGGACCCCCGCACCTCCCCCGCCCTCCAGGGGAACCTGTTGCCAGGACAGGTAGTGAGAAGAGGAAGACAGGGAAAATTCCAGGCATCTGCGCTCTCCTAGGAAAACAGCTGTGGCTTCCAGAGGAAACAACCATTTTTTCCCATCAGTTGAAACCCTTGATAGACAAGGGCCTGGCTTGGCAGGGCTCATTGAGTAGGATGCACTTTATGGCCTAGAAGTTAGAAGAGAAACAGGTTCCGCAGTCCAGCTTTTGGCAGAAGCCTCGTCTATTCCCCTGACGTGAACACATCTACTTGACCTCACGGCAGTGCATCATGGGAGATTCTTTTGCCTCTCCTTGACTCTTATGTTTATTTTCAATCTTACATTGACCTGGTGTCTGCAGAATCTGTGAAGACTACACTCCTGCCAATAATGTATAATAAATAATATGTAATGATGCAGAAGTAAACTAATCATGCTAGTGTGTGAAATTGGGCATGTGTTACAAAAGTTTAAATACTTTATTTCTTTGTTTAAGCCTTCAGTTGACATAGTTGAAACACTACATATTGTACTGTAACTTTCTCAGGATCAAGCACTTACTTTTAAAGCATTTGATATTTTAAGCATGTTAACATCAAGCAGATTTACTTACACATGAACTCTATAATTTGTGAGTTAACCTGCAACAAACAATGGTATTGTCTCTTACCAACAGAATTAAATTTAAATTACCTTTTTAAAAAATCTAGTTTCTATTAAATAAAAGTGTTGCAATGTACTATGCTCATAACACACTCAATATAAATAACTTTGTGTATAAATACAGACTTCAAGTCAAGCTTTTATTTCTTATCAAGAAAATAACTAGTGACTGGGACATCGACCATCTCTCTTGGCTCAGATCTTATGATTAATGGGCTTTATATTTAAAACACTTACAGTAAGTGCTTTAAAGTCCCCATTGCTTCCTATGGGGGTTTAAAATTTGCAAGTGTTTTGAATACAGAGTCCAATGTATTTATCAGCATGGCAGCAGTAGCCTGTAATATCCATTAAATGACGTACGTTTGATTGTAAGTTTTTTTTCTTTTTTCAGGTTTTCTTTCTGCTGAGTGTGGTGTATTGGGGGCTGAAGACATTGTGCATACTGGCTGGCAATGAGAAAAAACACCAGTGAAAAAGTACCTCATGTTAAAGCAAAATCCTTCCAGCAAAGGCTCATTGTTAAAAAAAAGACCGTGCCTTTGCTTTTCGTAGTGATTTTTAAATGTTTTTTTTCTTTCTGGAGTGCACTGCACCATCATGTCATCCAACATACTATTTCATGTACAGTATAATCCTGTTGGAATTACAGATGCTATACAGTGATACTGTGTAAAAAATTATTAGGCACTTGTAATTTGTCAGATTATTTATAGATTTAATAAAATTAATTTGCTAAAAACTTCAAAAAGGTGGTATCTAGCTATTATGGCTAGTACTAGTGACAGGCCTCATGTGACAGCAAAAAACAGTCATCAAATATACTTTCTGAAAACATTTAAAAGAATAATTTGACAATTCAGAAGTAGTTAGCTTCTGCAGCTAAATTTATGTTTCATCTTGTTTAATATTTTCATATATTTCATGATGTTTATTATATAGGAACATTTTCAATAGTAATCATCATGAAGCAAACATATACAGTACCTGCATTACAGACATACTGTATGGTACATTGGTACATTGCTTTTACAGTATTTACAGTTCCATCTCTAGTCTGCCCACTCTCTCTTTCAGGGGAGTCTTGAACTCCAAATGGTACCTCCACCTTCATTTAAATTCCCATGTCCAATCCAGCCCATTCCACATGGTGACCACTTGTACAGTATGTGTATAAAGAGTCATTTCCTGCAGCCTAGTCACAACAGAGCAGAAATAAAGTGCTCATCTGTCCAAAACAAATGTGTCTAGAATGTTATGTAATGTTGGCTTTTAATGAATGATACATTTTTAGACATCTTGCCTCGGTGAGTTTTTCACTATGCATTAATCAGCACTTAATTACTGTGTGATGGTTAAATTTCCTTTCCTAGATTATGTCCAAAGCTGTTGCTGATGAACTGAAAAATTATAGTAAACTAAATTGTTCATCACCAGATGGCGTCACTGTGACTCCGTAAACAATATATGAGTATTGTATCTTCATTACAAATAAATCTGTACGACTCCTTCCATAATTGAAAACAGTGCCTTAGCAATTTCACATCTTTTATAATTAATTTCTCCTGTTATAGTAATTTTATACACTGCATGCCTCTCCATATTGAAACATTTACCCTTTCAAAATATTTTGACAAACTTCACTGTATTCTGACATCAGGAGTCTACACTGGATAATATATGTGCAAATTAAATGGTATTTTAAGTTACTGAAACAGTTTCTAATGAAGAAATAATATTACTTGAGAACTGTTTTGAATTTACAGTCTATTGATGGTTAAAGACATTTTAAGAATATCGCTCACAGTAGGGTGCCTCTTATTTTTTTAACAGAGGCCTCTTTCTCTGAGAATCTCTTTCATATACTGTAGATCACACCACACAATAATGGGTTTTCTGAATTATTGCTGTATTACCAAGAAACCAAATGACTAAAACAAAATTAAAACAGCTATTCTGCATTCTCTTCCAAACTAGAGTTTTTTCTTTGAATAATGCTTTTGAAAAGTAGCATTCTGTCCAAAGTAGTCTAGTAGCCCTTTGCAGTAAAGAGAAATAGTATCTTTATAGACAGTTTCACCCAGTTCCAGTGAGGAGTATTCAGGATATAAAGTTCAAGGTATAAAGAATCAATAATAATGAAAACGATAAAAGTACAGGTGAAAATGCTTAAACAGATTTTTTAATATTATGAAGTTTATAGTGTATATGAATTATTTAATGAAGAGCAAAGGCTATATGTTCCTACTTCTTTGTATTTGTTTTGAATGAAAGGGAAATGAAAGATTAGAAAAACAACAGCGCGCGTCTTTTATCTCCCAGTTAGAAAAACAAAGTCCAACAGCAGGGCCCTTTGTGCACTCGCGCATGTGGTTTGCCAGCTGTGGTTTGAGCAAGCCCTACAGCCCTACAGGAAACCAGATGCAGTCCGTGAAAACACTTCTGAGGGCGACTGCTGGATTTTGACAACTTCTTAAATCGGCTGCCACTAAAAAGGGAAACTCTTGACGTCCAATGTTATTTCATGCATTGTTTGGACTTTTCTCAAATTAGTTAGTGCCTGTGCAGCGCAGTGTCATGGCTGTTAAACCTGCTTCATTATAACTTTGGGGTCTTGGTATCTTAAATCTTAAATGGCGATCCTCCTGTGGGGAATCTGCATACTGTTTCCATGTACACATGTCTTTCTTCCACCTTCTCAAGCCAGGCTGGCTTAGTTATTTGGTGCCTGTAATTGCCCCATGTGCTTGCTGCAACCAGCTGGCTGATAAGCGACGGGTGAATACGCTGGCCCGCTGGTAAGCAATTAGTCTATTTATTGCCATTTCCTGCACATGTGACTAAGGCACAAGCGTCCCACAACCTCTTTGTTATTATAGAGTCTTTCTTCTCTCACACCCCAGGAAGCTTTTCAGTTTTCTGAGTCTGGCGGATCTGCACCTTGGGTCCCTTTCTCTGAAGCTACTGTACCTGGACTGTTGCCTAGAAATGATGTGTATATTTCACTAAGCCGGGGCTGTCTCGGATTAAGTAGCATCCTTTTAAAGTTCAGATTAATCCTGGACATTCTTTAAGTGGGGTTTGTCACCTCATACAGTATCTATGCGTCAAACCCACAGATTGAGGGAGAAGATTAGCTCATTCAAAGCTATGGTTCTCTCTAACTACAATCGATTCTAATGTTACTAGGCAGTCAAATGGTAACGTGTGATCATTTAAAAGCTGAATTCTCAGTCATTCCCTCTCCATCAGAAGTGGTACTGGCAAATAATTAAAACAAATTGTATAAAAATGAGCATCAGTAACGTTAAATGGGTTTTTGTGGTGAAGTATACTTTTTTGTATTGCTAAAACCGTTTGAAATGGAAATATTACATAGGTCTTTTTGTTTAAAGGGCCACACATACAGTTCCTTTTGCTGGAGAAAATCCTGGAACACTAAACCTTGTGGTACTATGGGAGTAGCTGACACTGCGTTGGGCATGGTCAGGCTCCCATTCTCCCCTGTCACACCCCTTAATAAGCTCTTTGAGGTTCCTTTTTTTTTTTTTTTTTAAATCTTGCACACTCTCCTCCGAGAGTGGTGATCAAACTGACCCCCTCGTTGGGGTAACAGGATACACGACTCCATGTATCCATGTTACTTCGGGGCCCTTTGACTTCAGAGTCTCAAGTCCATCATGTTGCCCTCACTGTTAGGAACCTCCTGCTCCCAGACCCCAACACAGAGTCTCCTGCTCCATTAGGTCACTGTCTCACACACAACCAGCACCTCGGACTCCCGGGTCCACCTCCAGCCCCGACGTCCTCTTCCCGACGCCACCAGGTTGGGTTACACAAACACACACTACCTACATCACCGAGTCTCTTCCGCACTACACACCGTGCCGAGACCCAACACACTGTCCCTCTCTAACACACACACACACACACACACACACACACACACACACACACCTTTCTGGCGCCTCACTCTTACAGCTGCCAGCGCACCTCACCATGCCCAGCCACCACTGCACTATCCCCCAGACGGTGCAGCTAGACAGACCCCACTCACTTCCCCGATACCAATGTATTGCCAGGGGGAGGGTCCCTCTACCACACAACCCACTCTGGTCCACACACACTAACTCACAACTCACTCATACAGCGGACACGACAGCCCTGCTCTCACACCTAGCACGATGCTTTCCCTTTAAATCTCTTGATGCTCATAATGCTCCGTTTCTTGTCAGTCTCCTCAGACTGACGCTTTCACTCTTTTCCTCGCAGGCTATTCCTCTCACAACCCTCTCCGGGATTGTCGTTCTTCTCTACCCCCTCACGGGGTTACTACAGCGGCTAATCAAGACTTTGCTCACTTATACTGTACATGGCGACACGCCCTTCTAACATCGCCCCGGCTAGCAGCGTCTCACAGCCGCTACTGTCCTGCTTCAGCCCGGCTCTCTCACAGCAGAGCCTCCGCATTTCCCCTCTGTTGCATCTTTTTCCCTTTAAACCACTTCTACACCTGCCGTTCATTCACGTCAGGTGTGGTTTCCACGGCAACGCGTCTCCCTTAATCAGGGGCTCCGCCCCCCCCCACGCCAGACAGTCCCTGCATTGCGCCACAACATTTAAAGGGGCAGTTTTGTCACATATACTGCTACAAAAAGGGAACATTCAAGTCCAATGTCACAATCATTATTATAATTATAATATATAATATGTAATTATCATTATGCATAATATAAGATATCAAACAAATCACAGAAAAGAGAACACAGTGTAAATATGGATCCAAGTATCTTTCTAAATTTTCAGTGTGAAACATAATACAGTGTAAAATGAAAAAAAATATTACAAAGTTCAACCTTCCTGAACATCAGCACAACCCTGGTAGTATACAAAATATAGACCAGATCAGACTCTGGCCGGACTGGTGCTTGAAGCTTCACCACTCTTTTTCTGCATTGGTGAGAGTGGTAGGAGAATATATGTTACATCACATTTTGACAGGTGCCAGGCTCCCGTTTTTGTCCAATGATTTTCAAGTATTCCTCAGGAAGTACCCTCCCACACACACACACACACTCCTGCCCAATGGCAATCCGGCATGGAATTAACTTCCTCAGATTCCCATTCGGAATTTTTAAAGGACAGCACCTCTATGTCCTTCACTGTTTGCAGGACATCTGTATTTTTTTTTCTTTGACCCAATTACCTAGTTTTATATAAAGAAGGTTATAAAAGTAGTTTACATAGCTCTTTTAGAAACGCAGGTCCCCTGGCTATTAAGCGGATCCTGACCCAATTCTTTGAAAGGCCTTTCAAAGTCTTGTTCGGAAGCACTGCACAGATTGAACGGAAGCCTGATATGGCAGAGCATGTTCTGCTGTGATGAATTCTGGAATCAAAAGCTTGTTAAACAAATTAAGGTAAAAATGTTATAAAATGGTATTCCTGTAGAAACCAAGCTGCCTTCTCTGCCACATTACCTACCTGTCTTCTACCTCTTTTTGTTGAAACACTTTCTAGGCATTAAACTTGCCAAGCAGCTTGCCTGCACGATAAGATTTACTGTATATTTTGAAACCCTGTGTTCGTACATAAACTTGGTGATACCGGTGTTACAGTGCTGTATAAAATTCAAATGGATTTAAGCACAGGTATTCTTGAGCCTTTACTGTCCTCTAGTGCAAAGAATGACATACAGTCGATTACACATTCAAACAACAGAACCAGGCATGGTGAACATACAGTAGCTGATTTTTTTGTGTCTTTACACTAGAGCTATTTCTTTGGGTGCAGCGATATTTTGATATTAGTCTGCCTGATACTCGAGTACTTAAAGTAGTACTATACCATTGTACAATACACCAGCACAATGGCACAATTTTCTAATGTCTTCTTACACAAAGTCTACATTTAGTAAGGGCATTGTCAGACTCACTTGCTGAAAGCACAAACATTTTTGCAACAGACCTCAGCTTGCTCCGTCACAAAGTCCTTTTGTCTCATTGACATGCTGCATGGTGAAGCATGGCCCATTAAGTAAGGAAACATTTTCTTGAAAATGTTTTTGTAAACATCTGCCGTGGCTGTCGTCAGATACTTCTCCAGTAAAGATGAATGAGACAGTGTCAGAGGCAACCAAGCATGTCTGAGATACAGTATGACACTACTGTATCTACACGGTGCTCAGAATTACAATGATGAGCCAGGAGAGGAGATAAGATAAGATTTATTGTCCCCTAAGGGAAATTTTTTGTGGGGACACAACACTTCTGTACATTTAAATATAATGCACCCCCCCAAAAAAACATTGCACATCACTCTATTGCACATGTATAACATATAACACTTATAACACATTACAAAACATATTGCACACAAGTGGATTGTAAAGGTCAAGAATTGTGTTTATCCTTGCCATTTGCATTGACAGCTTTAATGGATAGTGGAACAAAGGAATGTTTGTATCTGTTTGACTTACATTTGGGAACCCTAAAATGTTTGCCAGAAGGAAGAAGTTGGTATTCAGAATTGAGGATGTGGGAAGGATCTGATATAATTTTTTCTGCCTGTTTGATTATGGCTTTTTCAAAGATTGTCTGCAGGGAGGGGTGTGTTTCACTCCCATGACCTTCAAAGCTGTTTGGATGAGGCGGGTAATTTGCGATCTTAATTGAACTGATAAATTACCAAACCACACTGTTATACCATATCTGATAATGCTCTTGATTACAGTATGGTAAAAGAGTAGCATTATTTCCTGTCGAACCCCAAACAGTCTTTGCAAAAAATATAAGTGCAGCTGAACTTTGGAGCAAACACTCTCAACATGAGTAGTCCAGCACAGATTACTGTCTGTGTACACTTAAGTACTTATACTGTATGAATCGACCTGAGTGATAGGTTCATTGTGGATTGCTACATGTGAGTGATTACCAACTGCTATGGGATCAAAAACTATTTCTTTTGTTTTATTAACATTCAAAATTAGGCTATTGTTGTCACACCATTGCACAAACCTTTGGATTTCTGACATGTACACAGATGAACTGTTTCCTCTATGCATTAAGCCAAGCAGAGCTGTATCATCTGAGAATTTGAAAATGAAGTTGCTTTGACTACAGCTCGTACAATCATTTGTATAAAGTGTGAACAGAACCGGTGAGCACACACAGCCCCGAGGGGCACCTGTGCTCATGGATCGTGACTCCGAAAGAGTTTTATTGGCCCTGATATACTGTGTGTGGTTTGTTCAAAATGAGTGATACCATCTTATAATGTTATGGTTAACAGACATTTGCTTCAACTTGCTTATGGATGTTGCCAATAGATGGGGATGCAGCGTATTAATTTTGAAGTGTATTAGTTTTGAAGGTTTATGGACAAATGAGACCTAGAAAACCTTGGGGAATGCGATGTAAAGTTTAAACTGTGGAGAAAGAAAAGAACTGGAGATTATCAAAAGAACACCACTTCATCTGTGAAGCCTGGTGGGGGTAGTCATGTCATTTACTGTATCACTGCCTCTGGAACTCATCCTATGGAAAGAGCTACAGTGTATCTCTGACAAGAGATACTTAATAGTAAAATACACTGGGAGAAATAAAAACATATTCATAATGTTTCTTACCCACTGTAATAGTGTACATCAGATTGTAAGACATTATTTGAATGGACTTAGCAAACTAGTTTATTATTGATATGTAATTTAACTTGAAACTATTTTAGACAGCATGACATATTGGAAACACCACTTTGTACAGTATATAAGCAAGGCTCGAACTGGTCTGTACTGGGAGGGGTTGACCTCCTAGGAAAATACCAGTTGCCGCTATTAGTGGTGCTGCTGTAACAGAAGGTGGGGTTCTTCCCACAGAATGTGAACTACCAAACCGATGCCCCAGCAGTGGTCAGGGACACTGTGCTGCAGCATGTGCCATTCTTCAAATGGGATGAGATAGCGGTTAAATTCCACTCAGGGCTTGAACAATCTGCCCTACCTAAAGTTCCCTTAATTCAGTTAGTGAGCCAGTTCCTCGGTTCACCACCTGACCTGCTGTGCAGAGCAGCTGCCCGTGCCTCATTACTGCTGTGCCTCAGTAGCTGTGGGGAGTGCACTTCAATGGTGGAAGAGGTGGGTCCCATTCTACTGTACATGGAAAGCTCTTTGAGGTCTTTATGATATAAAAGTAATAAATCGTTAAATTCGATCTTTTTTTTTACTTAAGACATTGTGGGAGTGAGAAACAATCAAACCCGACATGTTGTTGAACCCAGTGCCCTGGCTTCTTCCAAGAATGGCTGGATGAGATCCTGGGAACAATTTGCTTTTAGCAACCAAATGAGCTAGTTGGGCCAAATTGTTGTCTCTCATTGGTAAACTTTCTTTGTTTAAACCATATATACAGTATATACCGTATGCATACGGTTATTTCAGCCAATGTTCAATAAATGAACAATGACATATAACTCAGGTAATCTGAGTGCCACAACAAAGACATTTGAAATGACTAGAGAAGGAAATACATTATACTGTATGAGAAGACGCTTAATCAATAATGTGTCCTTTGTTGGCTGTGCTTGCTACACCAGCAGAAGTTATCCTCTCAGGAGCAGCAACTTAGCCAGGACTTCTGGTGATCAATTTGTTTTGTTGACCCAGAAAACAAAAGAAAAATGTGGTGTGAGCTAAAAACATTGAAAGGACTTCCAATCCACACTTAGGAACTTTTTATAGATACAGTACACTCTTTTAGTATAGCAGTGAAGCAGAGTGATTTGTACACCAGGGTTTAATTTAGAGCTTGCTTTATCATGCACATTTCTGTAGATACTTATTATTCATTTCATAAATAAGATTTATGAAATTAATTCCGTGTTCAAATAATTTGGCTTATAAACAACACCCAAGGGTACTTTCTGACTTTATTAAAACAACTTAATACTTCTCAAAAATAATAAATAACAGTGAGCGCAACGACACACCCTTGCATACGTCCCAAGTCCATGCAAACATTCACCATTAACAACAACTGGAGAAAGTAGTGAGCACAGGTGAACCACTGTGTTTGAACAGAAAAGTGATTGTGTCCATCTCTATAGTGGCACTGGGGTGGCACACTCAGATTCTCTGAATCCGGGCAGTTTGCCACAACAGAGACAGTATTTGATTGATGAAACCTGGGCATTATTAAGACACACCTGCTTATTTCAGTTCTTTAAATACACAGTCTTAAACCTTTCCAGAGCTCTCGTGTGTCAATTAAAAAAAGCCTTCTAAATTCAAACTCCAAGATAAAAAAAGAACTACTCATGTCCCACAACCCCTCTTCTATTTTTGAATCTTGAAGTTTTCTTCAAATAGGTTTTTTTCCCTTTCTGACCCAATTTCTAAAAGTTTGTTTAAATAAGCAAATGGTCTGTCTTCAGCAATCTAATCTGCTGTTGGAATCTTAATTTTATTATTATTATTATTATTATTATTATTATTTTATTAGTCGTGGTTATTGATGAGCTTAGGTCTTTGACCCTAAGGGAAAAAGTATTTTTAAAAAATGATTACTACTTATTTTATTACAGTATGTTATAACAATATGTAAATGTATGTACAGTATGTGTCTTATTTATAGCCCACAGTCCACTAAATGATTTTTGTTGTAAGCAATTATAGCAGAGCCTACCCTTGGGAACGGTGAGTGATGTATCTGGCAGTAATATCTCGCCACTAATTGTAGATGTTAATGTTTCTGTTTAAACACTGCATTATAATAACTTTCTTTTGTGCAGCATGGTGTTATTACCTTATATATCTGTGATTGGAAAAGGACCAGACTAGACACAAAATAACTCACTTTAAAACACTCTTTATACTACATGCATTAAAAATTCATACGAATTCATTCTAATTTTCTCTTGGGGGAAATTTGTTTTATGGCAGGGTCCAACACAGCAATACAATAAAAACAAACAAACCTCACAACACATAATTCAGTACAGCAGTGTTTCAGGAGGTAAGATAGTTATTTTCATTTGTTTGAGAGTCATACTGCAGAGGGGATGAAAGATTTCTTGACTTTATTTCCATTACACCTGGGGACACAGAGGCGTGTTTCCTTTAGAAGCTTCTGCTTGCAGAGAGCATTTAGATTTATTTGCTTTGCCCCAGTGATTTCTTATAATAATTGCCGCTTACTGTATCCTCACTACAACTTTTTTACAATTTACGATACTGGTGTTTCCAAACCAACAAATAAGACTGCGTCTTCACAAAGTCATACAGTACGCTTACTGCCACTAATGGGAATGCCTTACCCAGGATTATGTCAATTGTAAACAATTTCTACTAAGTGAGAGTGCTAGGAACGATGGCGTCAAAGCGATAAAGGAAAAATAAACTGTTTATAATGTAACTGCACAGACTTCTGTTTCGTGTACAGTCTTTCTCTCAGATACCTTCCTTTGCAGTTAAAAATGTATGGTAGTTCAGACGACAGTAGTCAATGTTACAGGGTTGCAAGGAGTCAAGAGGACTCCAGAAATAACTGAGCGATTCCCAATTTCTGTGCAGTACTTTTTGACTTAACACTTGATTGGTTGTAATGTCATGAAGTGTAGTGTTCATTCCCACCAAGAAGGTTACTCTTGGTGCATTGTACTTGTCACTGGGTTATTGATAGTGATTTTCAGACAGCATCCTAAGACCAGATGTGTCCAGAACTGTAGACAAAAAGATGCTGGCTTGGACAGGTCACCACCACTGGTGGTGTCAAAATTGACTTATTTTATGTTGACAGGGTGTGTTCCCGAATTCCAATGCATCCTGCTTATTGGGGTCTGATCATACCAGCATTTTAAAGAAGATTAATCAGAGGACCTAAGGTTAGCCGTCTCAGGCAAAAAAAGATGATTCTGAAAATCTGAATAGTCCATTTATTGTACGTTTATGAAAGTCACAGTTTTGCTGATACACATACTGTACAGTACAGTACATAAACAATGTCCTTTGTTTCTCCACTGCTACAAGGGGTTCTACAGCCTGAGCACCCAAAAACAAGTCCCTTTGAGACATAAGGAAAGGGAAGGAATTTTACAGTTTAGGAATCTATACAATTTAAATATCATGTAAGTGGAACACCTTGAATTCACACAGCATTGAATTTCTGTATTAATTGTTCATTAGATACCTTGTTCAGGGACTGAAAAATTATTAATGGTAGCTTTTATCCTCAGAAACTGCAGTCTCATTGGATCAATCTCTGTCTGCTGTGCACACAGTCAATTTGAAGATTTTATTTAATCATACATACTATGGTTAGGTGTTTGGATTTTTTTCTACAATGATTTGTGATTTTTTATGTTGATTCATTTATGATTTAATGTGGATTTAATTTCTAAGGCTCCTTTGACTATCATTTTTTTCTGTATTCATTTTTTTGTCCACAATTTTGCACTTGTGTCTTGTGAAATTAAAGTGGATTTTGAGATTTCCTGTTCACATATACAGGAATGTATCTAGCCACAGTGTGTCTTAAGGAATCATTGTATAGTAAAGCTCAACAACTGAGCTGCACTCTTCTGATTCTGGATTAAAGAATGAGCATTTTGGTGATTTCAGAGAACATAGCAAAGTTTACCGAAAGTTTTGTATGCCTTTTTCAGACAGTGCCCCTGATGCCCCTGATGATTTTAAATAAATATTTTCTGCCATGAACGTAAACAACTTTTATTCCTGGGATCCAGCTCCACCAAACTGAAAGCATTTGGTCCAGGGTTTCTGTGTATATTTAGATTAATTTAAATCACTTACAGTATGTCACAAGTTAAATAAGTCAACATAAAGAAATCTAATCTATTTTTAAGACTAATGAACATTGCGAGGGTTGTCACATTTGTGAAGGCAAAGAGGTGCAAGTTGTCAGAGAACTGCAGTACACACAATTAATGTAATTAAAAAACTGTTGTAATTTAGATTTTAAAGGATTGTTGTGCTTTTAAACTTTGTAGGGTGGTTGTTAATAGGGCATATATCAGCCCTACCTTCAGTGCTACAACTACTAGCATAGGCAACATTATCAAGATTACAAATAATTGGGAATTATGCGTGGATTGAAATTACAGAGGTCACTTTGCCAAGTTTTTTCTTCTCTAACATTTTCCTGTACTTGAACTCAGTGAAGACACTGAGCTGTTTTTATTTTTTTTTTTTAAATACAGTACCTGCAGTGAGGGTAAAAGACATATGGTTATTCAGTTCATTGTATATGCAATACAATATACAATACAATATATTGCACTGTGAATTGGACTATTAAAGAGAGGAAGCAGATGTCCCAAAATGGGAAGGAATCTAATATTAAAATGGCAAAATCAAATATATTTTTCAAATATCGATAAACACTCAATCTCCACTGAACTCAGATTTATAACCTTAATGATAATGCAATTAAAACAATGGGAAGTGAATAGCTAGCATAACCGTTCACTGAAGACATTTTTTAAAAATACTGTGGAAAACCAAAGATTACATTTTCAGTTGAGGAATGTAACCAACCAAAAGTCATTAGACACACAATCAATTTGACACTCACACTCAGTGTATTCCAGCTTATAATGAGGGAGAATTGTTCATGAGCCAATTAATAATTTTCTGACCAAAGTTTAGGATAAACAGGGCTATATTTATCACAAAAATACCTCTGAATATGCACAGAATATGCAGCAGTCACAAAATAATCATTCTTTTTGTGTTTATGCAATTATTTCTTTAACATGCATCAAGAATTTGTTCCAATGTCTTGTAGCACTGTTGATTCATAGGAAATAATATTTTTTATGTACCAATATTTCAGATGTGTTAAGAATGATTACATGTGAGTAAATTAAAAGATTAATTCTACATGAGAGACTGGAATCTGAGGGAAGAATTGTTACCTGTCTCCAAGATATTCACGTTCAATCATTCTGAGAAGAAATATTTCTTCTGAGTATCTCAAAAAGATAGCATAAAGAAATATGTGGCTGGCTGCCCTTTTCTCCATATTTATTCATTTTGTATCTCATGAATACGCAAGTACTGAATAGGCTATGCAACCTTTCCATTAACTTTGTGAGAGGCAGCTACTGTACAGTATATTCTGTACTCCTGCTGCTGTTTTTTACTCTGAGAAATTAGAAAATAATATGCAATATTCTGCTGTGTCTTTAGCAGTAACTCGCAAACAAATCTAGATACAAGTATACTGTATAAAAAACCCCAGCAAGAAGCGAGAACAAGTATTGATAAGTTAATATATTAACCCAACTGGTTTTGAAGAACAACAGCCTGTCAGTGAGATGAGTCTGAGTGAGACCCTGCACTCTAAAGTGCACCAATTAATGCAATTGTATTTAATGTCATTCTTTTATTTAATGTTCTCACTAATGAAACTGGCTTAAGGATTGACCTCATAACACAGCTAATATACTGTACAAGGTGACAGTCTCAATATGTGCCACAGTAAGGTATACAAAGTAGAGAAAAATAACACTCAATATGCACAGATCAATCCAATAAGAATACTTACACAGGACAATTTCAGATATTTAGCAATTTCAAGTCTTGTGATTTTAGCCTGAATCCCCCCTTCATTAGACATAGAGGATACAGTATTAGAGGTACATGTAGATGGAGGTGGAGGAGTGCTTTTTCCAAGACTCAGGACAGATTGGACTGCAGACCGGCAGTTTAACTTTTGTAGGAAACTGGACCCTCTTTCTCCTGAACTATCACTCAAACTCCAGTTGTGTTATATAGCTAAGTACAGTACCTGCAGAATTTAGATTGGCTTATTATTTTAAATTATTCTACTACATAAAACATTTTTGTTAAATTTTATTTCAAATGATAAAATGCAGTAGGCTAACCTAAATTGGTATGCTTAACTTAAATGTGTTCAGTTCAGCTGTATGTTCACAAGTCTTTATGAGAAGCGCTCCTAACAGATAAAAAAATACGCTTGATAACTGATGTTTGCAATGGGGAATTAGTTAACAGTTTATTTTATTTCCTGTCTTATAAAGAAAAATTACATTTAATTTTACTGGGTGTACAACCACTTATTTAATCTCCTAGAAAATTTGTACATTATAGTCAGTCAATTTTCTTTCTAAAAATAACACTTCAAGGTCCACTGAACCCATTCCAGCCTCAGGGCAGCAAGTGGTCTCAGTGCCTAGTCTGTGAATTACGTTTATCCCACCTACCAAAAAGACTTTCACTTTCTCCTATTCAACTGAATTATTTTTTTGCCTTATCTTCTAATAAATCATACTTAAATTAGGTGTTCTATGAAAATTATTACTGTCGGCAGACTGAGCAACACGATAATTTACCAGAAATATCGTCAGTGTTTTAAACAGACAAAGTAGGCACCATTGTTGGCATAATAATAATAATAATAATAATAATACATGTATTATTTATAGTATGCATTTGTTGATTCTGCATTACAAAAAGTAAACTTCAGTTTATTCTGACAGCTTCTTTTTTTTCACCGTTATAGGAATTATGGATCAGGAAATGTTGAGAATAGGAGGCCTTCTAGGGAGTCTCAAAACAGATGAACACCTTGTTGTAGAAGCTGATACCCTGACTTTACTGAATTTATTCAGGAAACAGATGGATGAGATCCTCCTCAGGCAGATCAATCAATCACATATACTCACAACCGAGTAGCCCGTTCTTATAGTATGTTCATATGCTTTTAGGAATTTTCTCTAAAATTATTATACATCTGAATGGGTAAGTGAATGCTTAGTTCATAATCTTTACTTTGAAATAATTAAGACTATTAAATAACCAATGTACTTGAATTAAAATTTGACTTAATTGCTTGAATTTAATAATTTAATAAAAGCCTATGCAATGGTTTTTACTTGGGTCTGCAAAATGTGAAATTGACATTATAGGTCAGTGTTCATAACCAAGGTTTTTCATATTTCTTCATTCTAGAGTTATTTTCCCTACTGGTGTTTTCTCCAAGTGCTTGTATAACCAAATGCTATTACAGCTAAGAAGAAACCGCAGGCATCTAAAATGTGCCTCTGCACAGCCTTTGATACATTTTAATTATGAAGGCTCAATGCTGGGCTCCTCAGACACTGAAGAACTTAATTTTTATATTCTGCTCTGGAATTCTGTTAATATTACAAAATTTAAGGCAAGGTTTGATTTTATATTAACCCACACAGTTTTATAACCAGACCCTTTAAGTAGAATGAGGTAGCACAGGGCTTGTCTTTGTATTCTAACAAATTATTTTAGAATATAATTACCTCTGAAATCTGTGTAATTGCATTTGAGTCTCCCTTTACAGTATATCTCCTCACAATATGTAATTGTTAAACTCAGGCATTGGTGTACTTATCAATGCTAACAGCACTGGTATCTAATACTGCATAAGATGTAAGGTCCATGTGTCTTCTGATTTGATCCTAAGCTTTTTGCAATTGCTGTTCTAAGAAGTGTGCTTTGTACCGATGAGTACCAGAGTCAGATATTTCTTTTAAGAAAAATGTTTCTATAGATGTTGGTCTGCTACACAGACACACTGTATTTTATTCCTGTATTGACAGTTTTGTTGAACATCCGTAAAAATGTAAGAATATCTTTTTAAATTGAAAAAATAAAAAATCTTGCTTGTTATTTGAAATTAGTCCATTTTAATGAACATACTTTAGGTACCTTTACAGAACAGAACGGTGGCTCAGTGGTTAGCATTGCAAAGACACAGAGAGGTTAAGTGGCTTCTGGGAAATCTAGCCCTGGTGTGAGTGAGTGCATGTCTGTGTCTGTGTGTGTGCTGTGATGGACTGGTGTGCCACCCAGGGTGTATCATGCCTCACATCTGTTGCTTGCAAGGATGTTGGTCCCCTGTGATCCTGTATTGGATAAAGAAGTGAGAAACTTGATGGATGAACAGGTATCTTTAATGAATAGGTAGCATTCCTATGAAAAAGAATAACAAAAAATATTAAAGGGATTTTCCAAATGCAGTCACACTTTCATACACGTTTTGTTAGCCCTTTATTTTGCCAGATAAGTCACAAACAACTTTTCATTTACAGTGATGAACTGGAAAGTCATTCACACAACAGGGTATTTATGGGAACAAACAGAAGGAAGTACATTTGTTAAGAACACAACAATGTCCCACAAGGTATTAGAACCCACAACTTTCCAATTGCCAGTTTGGAGCCCAAGACATTACTCCATAACTACAGTATTAGGCTGCTGCCATAATTTACATTATTCAATAATCTTTAAGTGTTTTTTTCCAAGACTGTTCTGGATAAGGCAATTAGAGTGGATGGATGTTTTTGTTCTGCCAAAGCTATTCTTTTTTGGTCACTGTGTGCTATAAGGTGATAACACTTAAAAAGGCATTGCTCTTTATGAAGCTTAAGTTTGTTGGTTTGTTTGTGTAGCTCCTACAGAATATCATCTTATTACTTTTGTTCGTTACTACCGTGGTGGCAAGTGTACACTATTGAATAGCATTCTATGGAGACAACAGTATGATGCGTTGAGCACTTGTGGATTGTGAAAAAAGGATGGGGATGATTGTTCATCATAAGACTCATGGACTTCAGCAGAAATGCAGTATCCTTAATGCATTAATTTCCTCATGAAAAGTGAAATATTTGCACTGATTCATTCCCCTTCTTTTAAAGTTTTATTTGAATCTGAGAGCAGATGGGATCATCAGGTTTGACAAATCCGATTTTATGCTTCACCATCCTGATTCTGCCATATTATCAGAACAGCTGTTACACGACATACTGTATGAGAGAATTCAATATGGTTGATCAGAATAGGAGATTTTAGGGGAGAACCCCACCGCCATCATACACACACACAAGCACAAGTAAAATAGGCAGTTTCCACTGTATTTTAAAGGACAATATGCCAGACATACTGCTGAAATTGATTTTTTGGGGAACTATTTCAAGGATTCCAGGATCGATTTTGCTACAGCACTACCAACAGAATGTGCACCGGATAATGCAACAATTCACAGTGCACATACAGGTACCTCAGCGCAACATACAGTAACGCACTTTTTAAAAATATTCCATTGTCGGACTGAACTATTTTGTAAAATCGCCAGGTGGCGCAGTGAATGGTTAATCTCCTTTAGAACTCTCCAGCTTCCTCAAAAATTCCCCCAGTCTTCCCCATGCCCTTCATGTTTCTAATTTCCAGGGAGTAACCTGAAACATATGGGAACAGCGCATGTAATTGTACTACTAGGAAGAAAAAAGCTATCTAGCACTAGGTTTTTAGTTTATTAGCCAACATGGCAAAGCAAATGCATATACAGTATGTATGTTTTTCAAAAAGCCGCATGTAGATGACCAGACCAGCCCCGAAACAAATAAGACACATGAGATGCTACAGGCAACTTGGATTTTAAGGAGTGCAGCCTGGTTTTCCGAACACAAGTGTTTCTAGAACGCAAGGGGCAGTGCACGCGTTTGCTTGTAGCAGCTCGATACATGCTCGACTTTTAGGAATTAAGCATGAAGAGGTTCTGAAATTTCTCCTGTAAACAAATTACAAGTTTTGGAATGCATGAAAAACATTAAGATAGTATTGATGGATAGATGCAAGCGTGCATTTGACAAAAAACTAAACTCTAAATGCCTTGCAGTATTTTTAAGTGAATGACGTTTACAGAGCTAAAATACATTCAAAGTATGTATTTGACGCTTTTATTAGCAGACCATTCTTGAAATTAAAGGTACGATGAATTGGTGAGCACTGTAATGCGACTATACCAACTCAGTGTCAAGTCTTGTCGGAAGTACTGTAAGTCACGAATTTCCAAATTAGGTGTCTTTTGGCATCAAAACTAGAATACTAATTTTGTGGGTTTCATAAAAGTTTAAAAACATCATGAAGGATCAAACAAGATCTTCAGAACTTAATATTTTAATACCTTGGCAGTTTTTATTCTCGTGGTGACTCACTCGACCCTTGGGGCCGTGCATTTACTCCAACCTCTAAAACCCACACGTGCGTGCACGTTCTTCTGGTATGTTATGCTAATGTCCGCGGAATATTTAAAGGCAAGGTAAACCCTGCATGGTATTTTAAATACAATATTTAGGACGGATTTTGAATCTTGTGTTTTGCATTGTGTTCATTGTGTTTTGCAATAAAATATTAACTTCAAAGTAACTCGTAAAACTACTGAACAATCTAAAAGCAGGCATACGACATACAGTACATAGAACTGTTACAAGCAACAAGTGAAAATGAGCTCTTGCAGCTTTTCTTTAGCTAAAGACAAAGTCCTCATATACCATGAGATACCTTTGCAAACTAACTGTCATTTGAACAGGAATTTGCCAACTATCGATTCTCACCATATTCAATTCCTGTGTCTGATCTAGCAGGCCAAAACCTCACAACAGAGGTAGGCACTGATTGTGTTTTTGTGTGTGTGTCCACCGTGGCACAGTAGCGTTCAGCAGCCTGGGTAATTGTTGCTTAACCCGTGTGTGTGTGAGAGAGAAAGACAGTCTTTATATACAGTATATATAAGGTTCCGCTAATTCTACTGTTTGATTATACCGCTTGAGGATTGGATTGTAAATTGGAGGGGTGCCCCTGTGCTTGAAGGATGGTCAGTTGGAGCCTGGGCCACTTTTGCACAGGCCCACCCAAAAATCAATTCCTGGCTACGCCCCTGCTCTACGTTTTTTGCTCCTATCTGAATTTTTTTTTGTCAGAAACTTTTGGGTGCCTGCATGGTGAGGTGCCATGTATCGTAAAACTGAGTCACTCGGATCAAAAGTTGCAAACAAACATTATAGAATACAATACTATCCGGCTAGGGATAGGTTAATATTCACACTCTACTTAGATTATTTTTAAAGTCAGCACTGGATTAAGGGGCCCAAGTCAGATTTAGGACAAGTGGTTTCTTGCTCCTATCTGACATTTTTTTTTTCGGAAACTCTCTGGGGCCTGGAAGACGAGGTGCACCCCACAGTAATTTTATGCGAAAACTGAGTCGGATGGGTCAAAAGTTTTAACCTAGCATTATTGAATCTCATTCAAATGCAAGTGCTTCTATCAGTGGTCCTGATTGTTTCCCACTCATTCTTGTTTGTTTGGAGAACATGTCCAAATGCTATTCCAAGAGACGTTCTGATATATACAGCGGAAATGCGAGGCTGACACGCCACCTAGGGTTAGGGTTACGATTCACATACTACTTAGAGAATTTTTAAGCTCAGGGCCGGATTTTAGCTCCCAAGTCAGGTTTAGGATGAGTGGTTTTTACATCCTATCAGAATTTTTTTTTTTCAGAAACTCCCAGGGGCCTGGAGGTCTCGGTGAAACGCACAGCAATTATATCACAAAACTGAGTCAGTCGGATCACATGAGTACCCAAGCATGATTGAAACTCATTCAAATGCAAGTGCTTGTATCTGTGGTCTTGATTGTTTCCCACTCATTCCTTTTGGTTTGGGGAACATGTCAAAATCCTATGCCCAGAGAACTTCAGATGGAGTTCACAGAAATGCTAAGTGGACACCCCAGGTAGGGTAAGGATCAGCATTTACACACTACTTACAGATTTTTTAATTTCAGGGTTGGATTTTTGGCCCAAATCAAGTTTAAGAAAAGTGGTTTCGTGATCCTAGCTGAAAATTTTTTTTTCAGAAACTCCGGGGAGCCTGGATGTCACGGTGCACCGCGCAGCAGTTATATTCCAAAACTGAGTCAGTTGGATCATATGAATAACCAAGCATGATTGAAACTCATTTAAATGCAAGTGCTTCTATCCTTGGTCTTGATTGTTTCCCACTCATTCCTTTTGGTTTGGGGAACACGTCAAAATCCTATGCCCAGAGAACTTCAGATAGAGTTCGCGGAAATCTCAGTGGACACCCCAGGTAGGGTAAGGATCAGCATTTACACACTACTTAGAGAATTTTTATTTTCAGGGATGGATTTTTAGCCCAAGTCAAGTTGAAGAAAAGTGGTTTCCTGATCCTACCTGAAATTTTTTTTTTCTGAAACTCCAGGGGGCCTGGATGTCGCAGTGCACCGCGCAGCACTTGTATTCCAAAACTGAGTCAGTCGGATCACATGAGTACCCAAGCATGATTGAAACTCATTCAAATGCAAGTGCTTCTATCCGTGGTCTTGATTGTTTCCCACTCATTCCTTTTGGTTTCGGGAACATGTCAAAATCCTATGCTCAGATAACTTCAGTAGAGTCCCCAGAAATGCTCAGTGGACAACCCAGGTAGGGTAAGGATCAGCATTTACACACTACTTACAGATTTTTTAATTTCAGGGTTGGATTTTTGGCCCAAAACATGTTTTAGAAAAGTGGTTTCATGATCCTAGCTGAAATTTTTTTTTCCGAAACTCCAGGGGGCCTGGATGTCGCGGTGCACTGCGCAGCAGTTGTATTCCAAAACTGAGTCAGTCGGATCATACGAGTAACCAAGCATGATTGAAGCTCATTTAAATGCAAGTGTTTCTATTGGTGGTCCTGATTTTTTCCCATTCATTCTTGTTGGTTTGGGGAACATGTCCAAATGCTATGCCCAGAGAAGTTCTGAGATATACAGCGGAAATGCGAGGTTGACACCCCACGTAGGGTTTGGGTTACAATTCACACACTACTTAGACAATTTTTAAGTTCACAGCCGGATTTTAGGTCCCAAGTCAGGTCCTATCAGAATTTTTTTTTCTGAAATTCCCAGGGGCCTGGATATCTCGGTGCCCCGCACAGCAATTATATCACAAAACTGAGTCGGATGGATCAAACGTTCTACCAAGCATTATTGAATGTCATTTAATGCAAGTGCTTCTATCAGAGGTCTTCTTTGTTTCCCAATCATTCTTTTTGGTTTGGGGAACATGTCAAAATTCTTTGACCAGAGAGGCTCAGATGTAAATCTCCAATTCCTCTGATAACACCCCAGCTAGGTTTGGGAATAGCTTTTACACTCTACTTAGATAATTTATTTGCTTAGCACTGTATTTTTGGGCCCACGTCAGGTTTAGAACGACTGTTTTTTTGTCATTATCTGAAAATTTCAGAAACTCTGGGGGGCCTGGATGGGCAATTAACACTGCCAGAAGGCTACAGCTAGAATGGCATTGCAATTTCTTCATTGTCCATTTCTCTTAATTACTGGTGAGGCTCTAGTGGGCTATCTGGGTATTAGGAAGTCATCTGCTCCTAAAATCCCCAAACACGAGGAATGACTTACAGTGGACAGTGGAATGAACAGTGGAATGACTTACCTGAACAGTGGAATGACTTACCTGTGTGAAGGTCCCATTAGTTTCGGCCTTTCCATCTAGACTAACAACTTAACTCTTTAGTATTTTCTTTTCTTGAACAGGTGCATTCTTACAAAGGATGATCCTTTAAAGATGTCGTGTGAGAACATACAGTACCGTACATTTAATGTTTCCTAATTAACATTTACACTACATTGGCACTTTTCTGTACCAACACACCCTCCTGGTCTATTTCCTCTCTGCCTTTGTCCTCACCCTGATGTGTGTGTGAGTGCTGGACTCATTGACCTGGGAGCTGGACCCAGGATGATGAACTCAACTGATTTGTCTTATATCTCTTATCTAGTGAAATAATGTAATCTTACACAAGGAAGTCTTTGAATTTAACAATATAGTCACTTAAAACTATACAGAATAATTCATGAGAGGAAGTGTCTATAAACCCCCCTTGGTGGTCTGGATTACTATTTCTTAATAATGGAAGAACAACTGGGCCTGACTGAGGTGCTAGGTGAGTGTACTCATGCTCATAAACACTGTTTTGCTTTCTCTTGAAATTTTATAGGTATTAATATCCATCTTGCACCAGGAAAGATTTTCCCAGAAGCCAATTAACCTACATATACATGTGCATAGACTGAGGGAGGAATCCATAGCACCTGGAGGAAACCCATGCAAACACGGGGAGAATGTGCAAATGCCATGCAGGCAACAGCCCAGGAATTGAACCCAACACTGCACTGCACAGCAGCAATGCTAACCACTGTGCCACCATGCCGCCCGGGAAGCAAAGTGCCATACAGTATTTTCCTATTTGCAAAATTATTTTTTTAACTTTAAAGCCGAACAAAGGCATAATTTTTATCTGCATTTTATTGACTGAATAATATGTCCTGTGAATGGTGTATCTTAAGTGTATTTTACACTTGCACTACAATATACAGTACCTTTTATATGATACATGTTACGATATAAAAGAGCAGACGGAGCAATCCACGTCTCACAGGCTAAAGAATCCAAAAGCTTGATCCCAGTGAAGGCTCGAAGAGTGACGAGAGCTGAAGGAGATCGCCGAAGCAGGTTGGATAGCGAAAGCAGGCGGAGATTGGCAATCACAGATAGGGTGCTGACAGGCAGAGCGGGTTCGAGAGAGATAGAGAAATACAGGGGCTGAATTCAAGCTGAGCGTCCTTCTGGGAATCAGGTTTGTTGTGCTGTGAGTGTGACTGTCATGGTTCCGCACGGTGTCATGCCCCCCCCCGCCACCCGTTCCGTCCCGCAGCACCCGGGGCACGAACCCGGGTCTCCGGCGTAACGTAACAGGGAACCAGCTGCATGAGCTAAAGGGGACCTCCCCCAGCCCAGGCAGCTGAGGTCTCTGTTACGCACAGTGAGGGTATGAGACGTCACCGTGTCCGAACGAGCTCCGCTACATGAGCACTAACCTCGGTGGAAGGTACCTCAATGACAGAGCACTGGACCAGTGGTGGATCGAATTTTTTCAATATTCAGGACTGATCGAATAATACATCTGTCAATTGGAGGCAGGTGGTTGGGACAAGTGACAAGTGACCCACGTGGTGTTTGACTCCTCATGCAAATGTGTCCGGTTTCTGCGGTAGACAGAGGGCTGGATCACCTTCATTTATTATTTAAAGCTACAATTTCAAAGCAGGAGACTGGAAACGTCTAGAATGTACAGTATGCTTGGGAATATGTTTCCAAACATTCATATTTCAAAAGCGTTGAATTTATTTAGGACATGAGTACCTCAGTTTGTTGAGGTGTTTCATGAGCTGATACATATTCAATGCCTTTTCAGTTTTTCAAGAAATTATCTAATATAGTATTCAAATTTTACATACTCTACCACTATAACAATAGCCATATTATTACTTACTCCTTTGCTTTACAAAGTAATTGTCACTTGAGTATTAATTCTCCTCTGCATTGGTGGCCTGGAGACCCATTTGCACAGCAGGGTGTCTATTGAAGCAGTTTGAGTGCCTTAATCAAACTTGTAACAGCAGCACCTCTTTGGGGAATTGAACCTACAGCCCTCAAGTCCAGAGTCTAGAATTACATTTCCTGCCTTTCTTATGTTGATCCATATACTTAATGAGCTTGCACAGAGCTTCCAAGCCCTCATTTGTAAAGAACATTGAAGGTATGCTCAAAGGCTAAATCAATAGCTCTGTAAGATTCGTGCCCATTAAACAGTAAAAGGCACACTTAACACTCTCCTGCCTTGTTTTCCAGCTCACTGCACAGCTATCTAATTTATTGTCATTTTTTCAAAGCAGCATGACAATCATGTTTTGCTCAGACGTGCTGTCCCTAATTATCTCAGGTAAATGTCATCACATCTGAGTATATTTTCCTCCTGGCAAGACAATTGAATCTGCAGTTCAGCACGGCCCCATAGGACAGTCTCGTGCAGACCAACTTAGGGCAGAATGAAGTACAAAGAGAGTATCACCAGGCAGGAAAAACGAGAATGACCTTAGATAAATACTGTAGATAATAGGGATAATAGGATTATTTTAAAATAAGTGACTGGGTGAGGATTGATTTTATACGTAAGGAAAAGGTTATACAAGGAAGTATCCAGATCCATTGAAGGTTTAAGGTCAGCCACTGGATGCAGAAGCAGAGTGATTGCCATTGGCACCCTGTAGGTGTGAGGTGAGCTGAGAGGAGTGTAAGCTGCATAAAATATGACATTTAGAAGTCATGTCATGTCATTTGCCAAACCGCTTTATTTCATACGGTGTCGCGGGAAGCCAGAGTCTATCTGGCAAGCAACAAGCGCAAGGCAGGGTACACCCCGGACAGGGCACCAGTCTATCGCAGGGCAAGTAAAAGCCAGTCATACATGGGGGCAATTTGGAGGCCACGATAAAGGGGGGGAAATTTGGCCCGGACACCAGGATAACTCCCTACTTTTATTGAGAAATGCCCGGAGATATTTAATGACCACTGAGAGTCAGGACCTCAGTTTAACATCTCATCATAAAAACAGGACATTTAGAAAGTGTTTAAGTTAAATTTAAAAAAAATGTGAAGTGTCTCAGTATCAAAACTGTCACTGAGAACACAAAACTTTTTGAGGGCAATGGTGAACAAACAAATCATTGAATACCAGCAACAAAGAAAAAATATTCTAAAATGGTGAGAACATATGAAATTTATTGCAATAATTAAATAAACATAAACATTTTTTTAGTAATAAGTTAAAGGTCTGAATAAATAATACAGAGAAGTTAAAAAAACAACTAAAAATTGAAAATGAAGTCCTGACACTAGCTTGTCTTGCAAACAACTTGTAAAAGTTAAACAATCATTTGTCAGGCAATACCAAGTGAAACCATTTGCAGGCACATGGTTTGCTTGTTCTCTGGTCCAGTTTGATTGTAATAAATAAAGCAGATAAATATTTATTACAAAATTTACAAACAGGAAATAAATATTTCCATAAATTCAAGTCAACCGTCCTTTACCTGAACCCTAGTTTCTGTCTCTTCAGAGCTCATGTGTTCTGCATGTCTAGTCTTTTCAAAGGAACTGTTACGGATTGGCTCTGTGGTCCGTCTCTGGTGTTAGGTTAGACCCTATGTGAAGTGGTAAGAACTGGAGGAAACAGGAGACGTAGTTCGGGGAAAACACACAGAGGTTTAATAGTGCATCAGAACAGTGACAGTTCGTGAACCAGTGAACAGTGGAACGAAGAGAGGCATCCAAATCCGAACGGGTCCAAAGGAGGATCAGGGCACAGTCTGATACTGTGAGATCCATCCTGAGACAACACAAGGTTAAAATCCCCGGGAAAGGGAAAACATGCACACAGAAGTCCTGGGATCACAGGGCGAGGTCCTCCAGGCCCCGAGTTTAGAAGGTCAGGCGATGTCAGGGATGAGGCCTATGCCCTCGGTCATCCAGCAGCCTGGTGACAGGCGGGTCTCGCTACATCCGAACCCCAATGCTGAGCCCTGAGCACTGGAGGCGCTGGGAATAAATAGAGTTAGACAAAACAAGGCACACCTGGAGAACATACCAGCAATACCGCAGAATTAATGACGGGAGTAGTGGAGCGCCCTTTAGGGGATGGAGGTCGACCGTGACAGGAACCTGCTCACAGTTACTGCATGATTCTTCTGACATCTTCCTCCCCTCTATTCGCAAATGTTCTTACTATATTGTTAATATTGTCAAGTACACTTCTTCATCCTAGCGTTAATCCCGTATCTGCAGGGTCCGCTTGTCGGCATGCCTGTCTCCATTTGGCGCGGTCATAGGTGTCTTCCGGGGTGACGTTCACTTTCCGCATGTCTTCAGTGATCCGATCCATCCACCGCTTCTTGGGCCATCCTCGCAGCCGTCGACCCTGCGGGCTCAGTCGCATCACTGTCCGTGCCACCGTGTGCTCGCCACTTCTCATCACATGTCCATACCATCGCAGTCTTCCTTCTCGCATCTTCTCCGTTATTGGTGCCACTCCCATGTGTCGACGGACATTGTTGTTGAGGACGTGGTCAAATCTTGTTAGGCCGAGACACAACCGGATCACCCTCATTTCCATGACATCAAGGGCCTGCTCGTGCCTGGAAGTTGCTGGCCAGCATTCCAATCCATACAGGGCGACAGGGCGGACAACGGTCTTGTAAACTTTGGCCTTGAGTCGGATTGGTATCTGGCGATCGCAGAGAACGCCGGTGACCTGGCACCACTTCATCCACGCCGCGTTCACTCGGGCCCTGGCGTCTGGGAGGGTGTCGCCGTATCTGCTGCTGATGGAGCCGAGGTATTTAAACTGCGTCACTTTCTTGAGATCTTCACCGCTGATGCTGATAGTTCCATCCGTTTGAGGGCCGCACTCCATGTACTCGGTCTTCTTGGTGTTCAGCTGCATTCCATGCTCGTCCAGTCAGATCTTCGATCTCTGCATTTGGTGTTGGAGCTCTTGGCATTCTTCATCCGCCAAGAAGACATCGTCGGCGTAGAGCATTGATCACTGGTGAGGTGCCTGGAGGTCGGCCGTCGCCATGTCCATGTAGAGCACAAAGAGCAGGGCCGAAAGGGCCGATCCTTGGTGAACGCCGACATTGATGGCGAAAGGCAGTGAAGTGCCCACCTGGCCTCGGACAATGCTGGTGACGTTGCGGTAAAGCAGCTGGACCCATTAGATGTAGGCCTCGGGGACACTTTGTGATCGCCAGGCGTGCCAGATGAGCTCATGTGGGACCCGATCGAACGCTTTCTCCAAATCCAGGAACGCCATGAGGACGGACTTGTTCTTCTCCAGGTGCTTCTCCAAGAGCAAGCGGGCAGCGTGGATGGCGTCTGTCGTCCCACACCCTTTGAAAAAGCCACATTGGTTCTTGCGGAGTCTGGCGTCAAGGAGCTCTCATGGACACACAGTCCAAACAAAATCCCTAAAAGTACGATTTTTGGCTTGTCCAAAGTCTAATCATTTCCAGTTTGTTCGTGCAGTAGAACATGGAATAACAAACTTATATTTCACTGGCAAATCTATCTCCAAACTGACTGTGATACAGTACTTCCTGGAAATAATTGGGTTTCTAAGAAACCTCCCAACTGCCCTCTAAGCTTGTCTGCTGTCATTGCAACAAGAAACATACATTGTTGCAACACAATTGCAAATTGCATACAGTACCCAGCAATGTTTTGTAATACTGGTAATGTTCTGTCATAAATCTGTCCCTCTGTTTCCCTTTAAGTTACAAACAGCTTTAGATCCAGCAGAAGAATTAAATAAACCCAGTTAAGGTGCGACTGCACCATCCATAAGCAATTAACTGATTTAAGCAGACCTAGATAGCCTGCTGGATGAAGGATACCAAAAGTTAAAGGGGAGAAGACCTGCTTTAATCTTTGTCTGCTCAAGACCTTTGAAAAGGTTAGAGTTGGCATCTCTATCAAAGAACAAGTCTAATTAAATAATTGGTTTCAGTGGGCAATTAAAGGTTAAATGGCACGAAAGAGGAGAGGGGGCCAGCCCTACACACACAGATACTGACAATATTGCAAATACATGCTATGAGTCAACCATTCTGTCACAGATTTTTTTCTGGCAATTGTTAGTTTTAAACCTTCTGCCTTTCTGTTAAGCAGCAGCTGTTTTGTCATTTGGATGTGGTATTTAGGGCATTTACTGTACCAAGCCCCAGTTAGTCAAGGACACTGTGAGAAAGTCTTGCTAAAATGACAGCAACAAATGTTTTGAACCTTTATTAAGTGAATTTGGATTCCATCAGTGTGCACTAAAAAATATAATAACATATAATTCATGTGTTTATTTCTGAACCTATTTTCATTTTAGAGCAGATAATATAGTTACTGTATAATAAAGTTAAGATGTTTTTTTTTTGCCATGTTATAGTTTTTGTGTTTAAATAAATATATATCAATGTATACTGTCTGCATTGAATTTTAGTTGATCAGATAAGTGTACCAATCAGCCGTGGTAACTCAATCGGAAAGATAACAAAAATATTGGTCATTATGGTTTATTTTAATAGGGAATAACCTCTGAAAATAAAGTCTAACAAAAGTAATACATCCGAAAAAACATGACTATTGTCACAAAGCCTTTAAGACTTTATGGGTTAATTGCAACAGACTTGCAGATTTTGTATGTAGCTGTGTCCTACATGTATGTACTGTACTTACTATATCGGGATCATCCCCAGTTAATTTTCTGCTTTCAGTTTGGTGTAATCAACCTCTCCTGTTCAAATGTCTTGACATTCCAAACCCAGGTGTATATCCTCATGTTATCCCATCACTAGAAAGAATACCTGTGCACAGGTATATGATGGAATAAAGTGAAGCACATTTCATATTTATTTTAATTCTAAAAATTATATTTTTAAATAGAAACACTGATTTTTTAAAAAATAAGTATTTGCATGATTTCCCAGTAGGTGTGAGCTAGTAATTCTCTCTTTCGGACTCTGCTGTTGAATAATGTGTTTATAAATCACACAGTTATGTGTGAACACTCCCATAGTTCAATTTTGATTAAGCTAAGTGGAATCTAATTTGATGTGTAGCAGCTGCCTCCTGTTGAGCAGCATGTTAACAAGAAAGGGATCCATTCCTTTTGGAAAGTATTCATGCTCAGGACATCAATCAAATAAAAGAAGTAGGAGCTCCTGGAGGCCAACGGTGACGTCAGTAGTAGTGTGGGAAATGATAATTACAGAGGCGCTGGAGCACTTCTTCAGCACAGCACACACATTTATTGCCTCTGTATTGTCTGCAGAAGCCAACTGCATTTGCTTTCTTTGGTGACAATAGAAGCAAAAGGCCGTGCTGCTGGCTTACTAATGAGGAGATCAGGAGGACAGAGTCTAAACGGACAAGTGATGTGAGTACAATTTGCAAACACCTGGAAAATTGCTCCCTTTACAACAGGCTTTGCCTTGTTCGATGCCACGTAAGTTGGTGCTTTTCTTTTGACAGAATGCTGCATTGGCATAATACTCTTGTGTGAATTTCATCTGGGTGTGTTGACGCATTTCCATTTGGTCATTTTGTACTTGTTTCCTTCTCGGTGACATCTCGGTCCGAGACACCCACTTTCTTAATGATGATCCATTACAGCTTTATCCAGTGTTTTATTGGTTTTGTAACCAGAGGGATGAAGAGAAGATGCACTGCAGCTGAATTCATTCAGTTCACATAAGAGTATGAAATCCTGCTTTTCTGTTGTGCCAGTTGCATTAGGGTTATCTGATAGGAGCCTTTGAGGTGTTTTACAGTCATATTTTCTGTGTGCATTGCATTCAATCTGCATGATCGGCAAGGTTTTTCCTTCATGCATCGCTTTCACCTTTGATTGATTTTCAGTTTGGAAAATGTGTACTGTAATGCTGCTGCTCTTTGCTGTGTAATTACTGTACATAGCCTGTAGATTAAGTGACTACAGTGCAGTATGTTAGAGTGCAATAGTTTACATACAGTAGGATGTTATTGTAGAGGTGAGCGTGTGTTTATAATTATGCGTGTATCTTCTAATACCATAAAAGAAATGCAGTAAAATTATTGCTGAAGATAATTAGCCAAAAAAATAAGATAATCATCTTTTTTGTAAAAAAGCAAACATTAATGTTTATGTTGTCTTAGTGAAGCACCTCGTGAAGCATTATACAGTATTTGTGTGTGAAACGCATGGATGAGATGGAAGTTTCCAAAAGAAAATGCTGAAAGCTTGAGCCCAGTTCACATTCACTTGTGTGATTTTGCGTAGTGCCAGTTTACCAAAACAACAATAAAGTACATACAGTAGTACAGAGAGAGAAACACTAGTGACCAATCAATGATATAGTCAGTGAAACAGAGTAGATTTATTTATCTTCCTTTTTTACATTTTCTATGAAGAAACAGGAAGGTAGATCATACATTAAATTTTGATAATGAGCTGTTTGCTCTCTAATTTCATTATTTTTCTCATCTAATAAAGTCCTTCCTTTTATAATTTGGTTCCAAAGCATGTAGAAATATATATTTAAAATCTTTTCTTCATGTTCTTACAAGCACAACCCAGAGAGGCTTCTTCTATTCACAAAACCTAAGTAACACAACTAGAGCAGAAAAAACACTCCACTGAAATTACGCCTTGTTCTTATGCATTAATTAGGTTAGAAAACATGAGCTGGATTAGCAAATCACTGAGATAAGCATTTGTCCAGTGCACACAGACGCGCCAGAGCAATATTATTTGAAAACAGAACAACTTTTTGGTCACCTTTTTCTAAAATGTTGTATACATGAATGCACTGTGTATAAACCAGATGGAGAAATGAGATGTAGTATCCCTAGACTGTAGAGATTTCCAGTTCAGAAGCTGTGATTTTTGTATGAATCAGGTTGTCTGAAGACTGTTCCTTAGGCTACTTTCAGTATACAAAGGTATTTTTTTTTAATTTTAAATTTGTTTTTTTAATGTTACACAATATCTATTACTGCCCTGAGGTTCTTACATTGTTATACTTTCAAACTGTGCATCACAACAGAAACATACTTCTGCAGGTTATCTTGTCTAATGCCATTTTTAGCATGTCAAGACTGTGCTGTGTTAAAAGTAAAAGCATGTTTTTATATGGCTGGGTTTTAAGAAACAAATATGAGTGAATTTAACCTTCATTTCCAGAAGGCTTTAATTAAAATACTTTGGGTTACAAATGATCAAAAGCTGAAATGTTGTCAGAAGTGCTTTTTGCAGTGTCTGCAGCACAGGTGAGAGCAGTTGAAAGCAATGGATTTGCTTCAGGTGGTGTTTTGTGACACTGTGATTTAAAAAATCTGTTCTTGTGAGCTTTATGTGAGGAATTTTAAGGTGATTTATTTGATTTGGTATTAAGTTACAATATACTGTAAATGATGTATGCAGTAGAGGGAAGAGGCCTCATGTTGAGCTACATGAACATCTAAAAGAGCCAATTGTGTGTGAGAGAAGCCATTCTGTTGCATGTGCTGTACCAGACAGGCTATAGCAAACTAGACCTTAATGCCCAATCCCAGTCTTTAGTCCTGCAGGTTATATTGATTACCTTAAATGTCACTAAGTGGAGATTAAGATAGCATGCTAACATCTCCTAATAAGAAACTGATTGATCCACTTAATTTATCCAGAGCTCAACTGAAATGAAAAACAGATGAAAATATGGCTCTGCAGAACTTTTAATTAGCAAGGAAAAAATGTAAATGCTTTTCTCATAGGTGATAATTCTGTGCAGATTTTCATAACTTGTCGTATCTAAAAAGAGTTCATTACCATTTTCAGTTGACTAGCTAAAACTAAGTAAAAGGCTAAAAATTCATAGTACACTGTACAGTATATAGACCACAGAATTCTTCAGATTCAATTTTTTCTAACCTAGAGAGGTCCCTAATAGCAGTTACTATTTTGTCATGAGGGCATGTACACAAAAGCATAGAAAAAATGTGTTTTTTTTTTGCTTATTCTGACATTTTGACTAGGAGGATGTAGAATCTTTAGGAGTGCATCCTACTGAAAATGTTGTCTATTGGAGCTAGAATCTGGCATTTATATGTTCTAGTCCTCCTGAGGGAGGGATCACAATTTTGATAACCGCAGTAATAGTGGATTAAATCAAAATTGCTTTTGCATATCAAGTAAGACAGTTGCTGTTGTTGAAACCTTAGGCAAAGTGCCTGGATTTGGTGATTCCTGGGGATGCAGAATATTTCATGACACCAACATGCCATCCCTGAAGACAGCCCTATAATTTCCAATGCGCATGCTGCCTTAATGGATTTATGTAAGAGCCCCTCCATGTGCTTCAGCAAAACCAGTTATTGACACAGAAAATAAGATCTTCCTTTCAATAAGAAGCTCTGCATTGAAGCACATCAGTGACTATAATAGCTGACAGCCCAATGTTACTTTGGTAAAGTAATACAGTACTTTTAAATTGGAAATCCTCAACTCTAATAGGAGGCTTCATAAAATAGCAGCTAAGTTTACCTTAAATATAATTTGAAAAAACATTCTAGATAGATGAACTGACACTATTGTGTGTCCCTGGGCTCATTAATATATTGTGGTAAGGAATCTGTACTCCCCCTGAGTAATGACATGGGAATTACATAGTGCATCAAAAAATTAATAATAAATTTGTGAATGGTATTAAAAATATGGACCTGACTGGTTACCTATAAAATCTTCAATTAATAACTCATGTTAATCAGTGTTAATGAGCTTTAATGCTATTGACCAAAACATTTTATGTACAGAAACAGGATTACAAGGATTTACAAGATTTTCCATGCCCATGTACACCAACAGTATTTGGGGCACTCTCCAGGGTAAAAAATCTAAATAGCATTAAACAGAAATATATAGATAAAACATGGAAAAGGGAGAAAAGGTATACACTAATTTAAATCTTTCAACTACTAAAATATGTAGCTCTCTCTGAAGAGTGCAAAGCCCTGCTCGGAACACAGGCAGTAAAGAGAAATGCTCATCATTGTGGGGATTTTGTGTGTAGAGCTTTAAATATTAAAAAATACAATTTTGAACTGAATCCACAGGGTAATTGGGAGCCAGTGAAGACTTGTCAGAAATGGGATGAGTTGGTCATGGAGACTTGAACATGTTAAAAGTTGAGCAACTGAGTTTTGAACCATTTGAAGGCTGTGTAGGGAGACCACTGTAAAGGTTATTGCAGTAATCCAGTCAAGATGTGATGAAGGCTTGAATCAGGGTTTCTACAGCAGGGTAATAAAGAAAAGATCGAATGTGGACAATGTTTCTGAGATGAAGGTAAGACTTTACAGATGGCTTTTACTTGTGCATAATTTGAAGATACTGTTTCCAAGTTGTAGAGAAATGAGATGTACTGTATCTTAGCTGGAATGTATGCACATCACCTCAGTTTTTGTCACATTTAAATGGAGTGATACATACTGTAAGACTGTACATTATAAACTGTATTTGCACAAAGATGTTTTGTTTTAAAATAATTTTTAATAAAATTTTAGTCTGTGAATTCAATAGTTAGTGTTACTAATGGTGGAAACTAGATGTAGGGATGCATCTTTAATTAAAAACTATTTTTTTTTATTCGACTAGTGTATAGTGAGACTATAAAAAGCACTGTGAAACAACATCATTGGCTTAGCAGAATAATTCTACTTGCCAGACGGAAGGGTTTGGACATTACTAAATGTATGTAGCCCGGGAAAGAACACACCGTACTACAATAAACTTAAATGGGGATTCTTTTTATTCTGGATCTGCATGAAATCATAAAAATGAGTGGTTGTATTATTTTCTGTTACAGAACTTAGATTGGATGCAGTATAACCTTTAACCCGAAAGATTCACATAGATATACATGGAGATATACACACACCAGGATGCACAAAGTGCTACTAAAATAACAAAAACAGAGAAAAAATATGGTACTGGCAATTTCCTCTTGAATCTCGTCTAATCCAAGACGCACAGAATATCACAGTCTTCTTTTAACACGCTCTCTGCATTCACATCACACGGAGCCACACACCAAGCTCAACTTTACGATGTCCACTTCCACAATTACCGGCGCACTGACGTCACTCATACGTGTGCGTGTCTTAAAGCGACAGCTACCAATTTCAGTGTCAGATTTCAAATATCCACTCCGTAACCACCCGGTTACACTCTCCCCTGCTTATGCGTCAACGTCCTCGGTGACGCCATACATCATTTTAAGCTCCTTCAAACCCTCTAAAAACACCCTTGAGCCTGTGTTTACGAAACAACTGCTGAACTCATTTCCATAGATCCCAAGACTGACCTCGGCTCATGGTGTGGGTTTGAATGTACCCCTGCTTTCTGTCTTTTACTTCGACGCAAAGCTGGTATCGGGCTCACTGGTGCAGCTTCCCAGACAGAATCGTCAGCTTCTGCAGTATGCACCACGTCAACAGTCTCTACTAGATCCCTATGATCAGGTCTCATCTTTGGCTCGTCTACCTCCCTATCAGGATCTAAGCCCGGATTCATCTCCTCCATCAACAGTACCCCTTCAGTTCCATCCTCTGAACTTTCGGAGTCAGACTCCGAGTGCGAAATCACCCTATAGACATAAACCAACTCCGGTAAATGCTCTGGCCACCGACGTTTCTTGTCAGCCGGAAGTGTACGCAACAGGTCATGCAAGGTTCAATTAAACCGCTCACATTGCGCATTCCCAGTAGGAAGATGGGGTGTCGTACGGCTCTTCTTGACTCCGTACAATCTACACAACTCCGCAATCACCTCACTCTCAAAGTTACGGCCCTGATCTGAATGCAACCGTTCAGGCACACCGTACTTCATGAACCACTCTCGTAAAAGCATCTTCGCTACAGTATCCACCTTTTGATCACATGTCGGGAAGGCCTGGGTGAACTTGGTAAAGACATCGGTGATCACCAAAACATTCTCACGACCATCTGATGCTGGGTCAAGCAGTGTGAAATCGACCGCCACTACTTCAAGGGGCCTGTAGGCAAGGAAAGACTGCATAGGCGGCTGGATTCTGGGCTGAGGCATCTTAGTTAGCACACAACGCTGACATCTCTTCACCCAAGACTCCACATCATCATACATGCCTCCCCAAAAACACCTCTGTCTGAGAAGCTGAAATGTACGCTCTATACCCTGATGTCCCATATTGTCATGTACACACTCAAGCACCTGGTTTCTCAGACATGCTGGTAAGAGCAACTGAAAACACTCACCGTGTCTCGCATCCTCTATCACTCGATACAACAACCCATCCCTCTCTCTGACTCTATTCCACTGTTTCAGTAATACCTTGACTGGTTTTGGCAGAATTCTCCGTTCTTTAAAGCTTGGTTTTCTCTTTCTATCCCAAAAAGTTTTAAACACACTCAGCACCAGGTCTTGATTCTGAAACATCAGCAACTCATCCTTACTATAACCAGGGAGACTGGGAGTATTCCCCTGACCCCCATAATTCACTGGACATGTTCCTGTGTCAAGAGCTCTAATCTGTCTAACCTTACAACTGGTCAGTCCAGCGGTCACGAGATCTGTGTCAAGGACTGTTCCTCGTGACATCCTATTACAAATAGCCACACAATTATCAAACCGCAGGTCTTCCGGATCTGCTTCTGGCTCCCCTGCTAACGGCTGCCTAGACAGGGCATCTGCTGCTGTGTTCGCCTGACCGGGGCGATACTGGACATCAAAATTGAATGCCGCTAACTGAGCAACCCATCTCTGCTCAATGGCCCCAAGCCTCGCAGTCTGAAGATGACATAGTGGGTTATTATCAGTCACCACCGTAAACCGGGAACCTAGTAAATAGCCACGAAATTTTTCACCCACTGCCCATTTGAGAGCCAGAAGTTCGAGTTTCATTCTGCTATAATTCTTGTCATTCTTTTCTGCATTTCTAAGTCGTCTGCTTGCATAAGAAATCACTCGTTTTCTGTCACTTTGATATTGATAGAGGACAGCTCCTAGACCATGACTGCTCGCATCTGTTTCTAAAATGAATGGCTTTGTGAAATCAGCAAATCCAAGTACTGGTGCATTGGTAAGCTTTATTTTTAAAGTTTCAAATGCACTCTGACACTCTGAATTCCACCATGAGGTAAGCATCTGATTGGCTTTGTGTGGCCTTCCCACCTTCAAGCAACCATTGACCAAATCATGGAGTGGGCCTGCAATCTTGGAAAACCTCTCTATATACCTTCTGTAATAGCCACAGAAACCAAGGAAAGATCTTAGTTCCTTCAAGGTAGAGGGCACAGGCCACTTCTCCACAGCTGAAATCTTATCAGGATCAGTTCCTATCCCCTCAGCCAAAATCTGGTGTCCTAAAACTTTAACTTCTTGCTTCAGGAAATGACATTTTTCCAATTTCACTTTAAGACCCGTTTCCTTAAGGCGTTTTAAGACCATTTCCAACCTCTCCAGATGTTCCTCAAACATCTTAGAATATACAAGAAGGTCGTCTTTATAAACCAACACAGTCTGAAAAATCAAATCATTCATAGTTGCCTGCATTAATCTCTGAAAAGTGGCTGGCCCATTAGAGACTCCCATTGGCATTCTAATGTATTCAAATAGCCCAAGAGGTGTTGTAAAGGCCGTCTTATGCCAGTCTCGCTCATCTACTGCTACCTGATGGTAACCACTGGCCAGATCAATAGTCGAGAAATATTTTGCACCCTGCAACGCATCAAAACTTTCATCAATGCGAGGTAAAGGAAACGCGTCTCTTCTTGTCTTCTGATTTAATTTCCGATAGTCTACACACATGCGGATATCACCATCTGCTTTCTTCACTATGACAACAGGAGAAGCATATGAGCTACTACTCTCCTGTATGACCCCTTTTTTCAAGAGCTTCGAGATGTGCTCCCTAACTTCCCTGTATTGCGTTGGAGGAATACGACGATAGGGCTGTGTCACTGGAACATCGTCCACTAGATGGATTTCATGCTTAACCTTATCCGTATACCCTAAATCTTCCTCCTCCAGGGCAAAGATGTCTACATACCTATATAGTAATGCACGTAACTCTGCCTGCTGTTCTGCAGAGCCTTCAATATCTAACTGGTCTAACACTGACAACACACTGGGAGAATACTGTGCATCTTTCACATCCACCGTCACTTGTTCTACATCAGCAGACACCCGTTGGAACTTCACTTCATAATCTGATGCACTACTGGCGTTCTCCACTATTGACAAGACACCCAGCCGTGTTCCACGAGGAAGCCACACATCCTCTGCATTGAGGTTAACTACCTGTACCGGCGAGATATGTTTATGACCCTCTATCAAAGTGGAAACAACAAGGAGGCCTCCTGGCAGTGGTATGTTTAATGGCTCAAGTAACATCTGCATGTTCTTCTCTGATGGTCTTGGACTACCTGTTACCATGAGGGTGGCCACCGACCATGCAGGCACATGTATTGTACCTTTACCGGCTACCCTAGCAACTGCCTTCTTCTCCACATTACCTGTCTGAATTTTCTGAAATACCTGTCCCCAATCAGAGTCCAATTCCCCCCCCAACACTGTATCAAATTCAGAATGGACCAACTGTTTACACCGACTTATTATATTCATACCAATTATTCCTGGAACAGACTTCCGATTATTGTGGGGATAATTCACCACTAAGAACCCACAGTCAGGGATTGTTAGGCCTAATGCTTCCATGTCTAACTCCAAATATCCCAAATAGGGAATTTCTAATCCATTGGCTACAGTTAACCTAAGCCAGCCAGCAGTTTTCAACATATCCTCATCCTCCCCACACAAATGCTTTCTGAAAAACTCCTCTGTTACAGTGCTTACTTGACTTCGGGTATCCAATAAACAGGGCGTAGAAACCCCTGCTATCTTTATGTCAACCACTGGACAAACCCCAATAGAACGTTCCATTACTTGATCTCGAGATCGCTTCACTCTGTTGGAGTCTACTGCTTGCCCCTCGATTGTCCAACTCACCACAACCGAGGGCTCTAGTTTCCCTGCTGACTAGGAGCAGCTGACCCCTCCCCATTTTCAGTCAGCCTCACTGGACAATTTCGTGCTACATGTCCTTCCATATGACACTTAAAACATATAGGCTTTCCATCATCTGTGAACTTCATCTGAATGCTTTGTTTACCTCTAACCCCGCTACGCCTCATTCTTTGAATGACAAGATCTTTTACCACTTGGGATAGCTCTCTAATGGCTTTCCCTTGCTCTGCTACCATTTTTAGGACATCCTCCAGCGTGACTGACTTTGTTTCATCAGCGTTAACCAAAGTACATTGTGCCCCCTCTGCAAACTTATCAAGCCCCTTGCTTGTAGTTTTAGAGGCCTTTACATTCACCGAGCTCTCCTCCATACTCCACATATATGCTTCCTCACGCACTTCTATCAGGGTAGATTCTGGTTTGTCCCTCACATATTTCCGGAGCTCCCTCCTAAGTACAGGATCTTTGACTCCCTCTATGAATTGATCTCTAAGCATCTCTCTCTCTTTGGCCACAACCCCAGGAGCTTGTTTCAAGATCAAACTCCAAGCTTGAGACAGAGCATGTGAAAAATCACGAATGCTCTCACCCTCCTTTTGCTTTCGGCCATAGAAATCATTCAGCAACTGAGAAGTACTGCGCTTATCTCCGAATGCATCTCTGAGATAGCCAAATATATCACTGATTTGATCCGTTTCATCTACACCACGCAGGCGAACCTCTTCTAAGGCTGGACTTCTCAGAAGAGACATAACAAAATCAAACTTATCAACAGGTGACCGGTTACGAACACGCAATACCCGCTCCACTTTGTCAATGAAGTCATCAACTGACCTGCCATCTTTTTCATAATCACCACTAAATGGAGAAATATGACGTTCCCTAGGGACATAGACATAAGATCGTGAGGATGCATTACTCCAAGAAGCAATATTGGCCATCGCTTCTTCATGCTTCCTATTCAACTCCCTAAGCCGAGTTTGCACATCTGTCTCATTCAGAGTTTCCTCCTCTGAGAGAGAACAGTCATCTGCCTCTCGTGACATTGTATAGTGCACTATTTGCCTGTAGAACTCAAACTCAGTGACTGGCTACAGAAAGTGATAACTAGCACTAAAGTCTCTGCCAACGTGCTCTAGAACAGTCCGGGATGCTGGTTCTGCCGGCAATCCTCTCCTGGGTCCCTGCTCCGGACGTCCAGGATGCTCACCTTGGTGTACTTCCCACACCTCTCTGTGCAGACCGGACACCCGCAGTGCAGCTCTTCACCACTACCGTAATTTTTTTTTTTACTTGACCTTATACTGCATCCAAATGCTCAGAATACCCCACTTCTGGTACCAAGAATTGTAGCCCGGGAAAGAACACACCGTACTACAATAAACTTAAATGGGGATTCTTTTTATTCTGGATCTGCATGAAATCATAAAAATGAGTGGTTGTATTATTTTCTGTTTCAGAACTTAGATTGGATGCAGTATAACCTTTAACCCGAAAGATTCACATAGATATACATGGAGATATACACACACCAGGATGCACAAAGTGCTACTAAAATAACAAAAACAGAGAAAAAATACGGCAGTGGCAATTTCCTCTTGAATCTCGGCTAATCCAAGACGCACAGAATATCACAGTCTTCTTTAACACGCTCTCTGCATTCACATCACACGGAGCCACACACCAAGCTCAACTTTACGATGTCCACTTCCACAATTACTGGCGCACTGACGTCACTCATACGTGTGCGTGTGTCTTAAAGCGACAGCTACTGTACCAATTTCAGTGTCAGATTTCAAATATCCACTCCGTAACCACCCGGTTACATGTATTTTTTTTTCATTGATCTTAAATTGGGGATTTAAATGAAAAAGTGGGCCAGCACGTGCTATTATTGAATGCAAAAGAACACTTCATCTGCAACAAGCACTGCAAAATGGTTCATGGCACAAGTCGGATGAAAATTTCCATTGGACGGAAGACTGCTGTAGGAAACTAAAATTAGGGTTCTGATCCATAAAAAACATAGTTACGATGATGCTAGTGTATATAATTTAATTGTATATACCGAGGAATTTGCATGTAAAAATCACAGTAGAACTGAAGATCAGGATTGTGCCTCAGAGGAGGGCACTGAGTTGGTTGGACCTTTGACTGTCTGCTGCCATCTGTAAGAGACATTTCTCCAGACCTTATAAGCAGTCTAGCCCCTGGCCGCCTAGAAACCCAATAATTCAGTGCAGGTGCTCATGGTGTGAAAAACAAAAGAGTTTGGAGCTGGTCTCCTTTATTCAGGCGGTCCAGACTGCCTGAATGGAAAATTGATTGCCAGTTTCTACTCTAAATAAAGTGTTCTGATACAGTACAATGAAAAGCGGTACAGTACATGCTATTAATGTCTTAGCAATTTAGTTCCTCTTTCCACAATTCCATTTTTAATGTATACTATGAGACATTAAAAAACCCCAAGATTAGTATTTTTTTGGCATTTATAGTGTTTTCAGTGTCTCTCAGTATATACAGTACAGTATCTCTCTTTGTGTTACAAAAACAAATATGTTAATTAACACAATTTGCAGTGTAAAAGTGACCCTGAAACGTTTTTTTAACAATTAAGACATTTGCCTTGTGTGTTATTCCTATTTTGAAATGGCTTTTAGATGTGACCTTGTTGAAGCCCATTTAAGATGACACACACTTCTAGTTCTCCTTCGTTTTCGATATGTGTTGAGTGTGGTATCAATGCCTTTTATACGGTCATAACCAGCCTCTCAAAGCCCTTGTCAGGCTCTTCAGTTTGTGTTTTTGGTGCACATGAAGCTTGTTCAGTACTGTAGAGTGGAAAATTATAATATAAAGTAGGTAGGGATAGCCTTAGCAGCATCTAAAAGTTCATCAGCATTAGTTTGGATTTGCACAACTGAGTGTTAGACAAATTGGTTTGAATTATTTAAGTGCTAGCAAAAAGGAAACAGATGGTGTGTCAAGTTCTGTGTCTTTAAATTGACAGATGTGTTTGAGGACAAAAAATAGGCTTCAGGGATATGTATGACTAGATGTGTTTTTCAATATTTTGTAATTTGCACATGTAATTAGATATTATATTAAGCTAATCATAGTTTACATAAAATATTAATCCCCTTTTTAAACTGTTTAGACTTACACTTGAAATTCAACAAGGAATCCTAGAGTATTGTCAACAAAAAGTTTAGCTAACAATTTTTTTATCTTGACTTTAAAAGAAACAACAGGATATATTCTTATTATATGCGTTATGACATATTATCTTTGTACATAGTATGAAATAAAGGCTCTGCTTATAACATAGACTGAAGGAAGTACAGCATAATTCAATAACTTAACAAAGTGCATATTATTGTCAGGCACACTTTGTTGGGACAATGCAATAAAAACAGAGGCTAGTGGGATTGTAGTAGCCTTTGGCATTACAAAACCAATTGCTCCTCCTATAAAATAATATTCTTATTTGGTACATTTTACAATTTTATCATTGTGATGGCAGAAAAAAACTTTAATTTGAGTTCACATGAGCAAAAACAAGGAATACATACTGTAAGAAATCCTGTGAAAATAAACACATCTTTTGAGCATAATCAATTCAATGTTTAGTTAACAAAACAACCTGTTTCATTAATTATCTTCCATAACCCAGTCCAAATTCAAACTAACCCTGGACTTTTTTTTGACCAATTTACATAAGATAGATTCCATTAAACTTCCCTTTCAAAAATGAACAAACAGTTTTACTGATTCCTCATAGAGGTATATTTTAATATATTTTTCACTTATAATACTTAAGCTAAAACAATTGCCATTACAGAAAAATACATCTTTGAAACGGATTCATCTAAAAAAAGAGATCTTTAGATGCTTATATTTTTCTATCAGTTTAATGTATTAAATCGAATTAACATTTCTGAACCTGTCCTGTGTTTTTCTTTTCCAACAGTGGCTTCCATGGACACTCAGGAAATCTAATTTCCCTGCAGCTTTAGAGACTGGAAGCTCTCTACACGTTACTTATAGCTGGATCAAGCCTTGGTGGATTTATGCAATTAAGTGTGTGTCCACCTTGGAGGATAGAGGCATTCAGGTGATTATCTGATTGCCAGAAGGCTGAGCTGACACGGATATTTGGAATGTGACGAGGTGCCGTTTTTTTCGCCATGATGAACCAGGAGAAGTGGGTCACCCTTAGCCCTGCGGAATTTTCCCAGCTTCAGGAGTACGCTCAGTGTAGGTGGATCGTCTCATCTTGTGTGTGCTTTTGACCTCACTTATTAGCTGAGCTTTAAAACTAGAGCAATGGGAAGATGGCTCATTCTAAATGCTTAAATCAGTTTAGAAATTATATTGAGGGAATAATGCAGCTTTGCTTTATACATGCAAACTGAACAATGTATCAAGGCTGAGGTCTTTTCCAAAACTTGGTATCCATCAGAAACATGGAATAGAAATCAGTTACACAAAGTATAAAACAGATGATAAACAAAACCAAGTTAAAATATCTGCATTTTTGACTTACAGGCTTTGAAATGCTTCACAAGTCAGTACGAAAGTTGAAAGCTGACACTTCAAATGAATCAGTACAAGACATAAACACAGGTCATGTCTGTAAGTGTTCTGAAAGATGTTGAAGGCTCAAGCACACAAAATGTAGGTTCAGCTTCCCTCTAGGCAATCTGCCTCCTTCATAGATTAATGAACTAGATGGGCAACTTTTCCATCATTTGCCCATATGTCTGCTGTTTTTCATGCCTAAATGAGGCACCCGTGATCAAGGGATTTTTATCCATCAGCAAAATAATTCACATCCTGTCTAAAAAGACTTCATTTGTCAAGAACACTTCGTAGAATTACTGTTCTGCATGTGTAATGTAACTAAATTACAAATCCATCCATGTATCTGTTTTCTGACTGCTTCTTCCAGTTTAGGGCTGCACAGGAGCTACAGCCTATCCAGGCGAGCAATGGACACAAGGCAGGGAGGGGACACCAGTTCATCACAGGGCAGACACACACACAGACAAGCAAATACTCACACCGGGGCCAGTTATTCCAGATGCCAGTTAACCTGCCAGTATGTCTGTGAACTTCAGGAGGAAACTGGAGCACCTGGGGGAAACCCATGCGAACACAGGGAGAACGTACAAATACCAAGCAGATATTACTCCTGGTCTGAACCCAGGGCCTGAGCGCTGCAAGACAGCAATGCTAACTACTGCACCACCATGTCACCTTAAATTGAAAATCTGAAATAAAATTGTGTAAAATAAACTGATTTCTGAATACGTGTAGAAAGAAACAAGATATATATATTTTTTCACAATTTCCGTTTACACCCAGCATCCAGCAATGAAAACTAATTTAAATGTTTATACAATTTATTTACCATACAGTGTTTTTCAGTATGTTCCCCAAGTTGGAATCAGTGGTTGCTGATCACATGATATTGATAAAGATGTGAAGTACAATTTGTTTGCAAGAAGTGCCGGGATTAGGATAGAATAAAAACTGGTTTGGGTTTGTGGTGAAATTCGCAGAGTGTTTACAGGGGTTTTAATAACAACTTTGAGTAAAATACATCAGAATCGCACAGCTGTTTCAGCATAAGCACTTACTATTGGTTATTAGCATCTATTAATAGCAAAAACAACTGATTGATCTTTTTTCTTAAAGACGTACAGTACAGGTGACCCCTGTTGTTTCCCCCCAAGCAATCTCTTGTGTTAATGGCCCATTTTCTGACTGATTGTGAGGACAGGAAAAGAATAGCATTACAGGGTTTTTCTCTTGTCTTTAATTGGGTTTGAATTGTAATTTGACTAAAATGATCTGTACACCCTTAGATTCTACCCTGTTCACGTTTATATTGGACCACCAATTCATTATTTCTAAAAGGAGCTGACAAAAAGGTGAGGCGAAAATTATTTTCTGTTATTAGCTGTAAAGGGACCTGTATAATGCAGTGGGTACACCTTTGGGCACATGACTGGCTAGCTGTGGGTTCAAATCACAGACCCAGACAGTGCTTTTTGTACCTTTGAGAGAAGTACAGTACATGACAAGAATTGCTCCCGTCTACCCAATTGTAAGTGGGAACCAGGATTGCTGGGGGGTAAATCTCTGCGATGGTCCAGTGTCCCACGCAGAGGGGGAATCACAGGCTCTACAGCCTGCTTACCACCACAGAACCAGGATGACCAGCTGTGGCTCTGGTATGGACTACGTTGGACTAACGTTGGGACACATGAGTGTACTGTAGATCACGTGGATCTGTTTTTTTTTTTTTAAATTCATAATGGCACCTAAAGAAACATCCTCTAAAGAACTAAGGAAGGTTTAGAGTGCTTTTCTCTATATCAGGGTGTTCAAAAGCTGTTGATTATATAAACACTCCCTTAGTACAAAAGGAGGCATTTACTGCATAGAGACAAGGATGATTCAGCCTCTTTTACAGCTTGAAAACGCCACAACTATTCTGCTGGCTGTACTTAGGTTTGTTTTCAATACTTCTTTATTTGCATGATGTTTTATATAACTACATACAAAGCCTGCTTAGAAGCTACATAATCATGGTCTAATAACATTTATAATCAAATATCCCTTATATCCTTTTTACAAAAAAACAGGTAAGTATTCATGATGACCTAAACTGTAATCTTAACACTAATGCCCATCCTAACATTAGCCCCAATCCCAGCATAGCCCAATGTATTGATTTTTTTGTTTTAGTGCACTAACAACAGAATCTAAAGCTCTTTCAATTGTTATCTTCCTTTGTTGACTTATTTTGATCTTTTCTATCTTTTTTTTTTCTGTTCCCAGTTGGATTTTTCCATTCATTGTTTCTACCAGGCAAAACATTCTGGTCATGTACTGCACATACTGTAAGCAGTATTGATGAACATTAATCAAGCGTGAAAAATATAGTCAGTGTGTCCTGCTGTAACCCCTGCTGAAAAATGATAGATGTTCCTTTATCATTAGTAAACATTTACATGATAATAAGATGAACACTGGTGCTTATTTCAGTAGCTCAGTCAAACCATGATTAAAGAAAGAGGAACGATTGAAATAATAAAGTTTATTAGTAACTCGCCTGGCTGGGGAGAATGACAGCTGTCTGTAAGAACCCCCCCCCCCTTCAATCAAGGATGAGCCATGGAGCTGCTGAGAGGGTGAAGATGGGCCACAGGCAGAGATTTGAAAATGAACCCAGTAATTAGGAAGAGGAAAGGTGTTGATACAGTACTTCAATTGGCAGAAGTGGGCAAGATTAGGGTTTGACCTTCTCTCAAACCTTTGTTTTAAACTGATTAATATGGGTCTGTTTTCAAGCAAGGGCACAGTAGTACAGACATGACCAAGATGTGCCTGTTACGGTGTAAAGTGTTCTTGCAGTAAATCTTTTCTGAAAACAGTTTATCAAAGTGAAAATCAATATTCACCTTAAAAAGGAAATTTCTCTTTGTATTACACTGTTTTAGCTTCTTCATCTTTGAAAACGTTAATTGCACCGGTCTCCATGGGGTTACTGAACTGATCAATAGAAAAAATCAAGATCAAATGGAGAATATTGAATTGGTTGGTTTTTTTAAATGTTCAAAAGCTAAAATGACTTTCTCATGAATGACCCACTCACTGATTAAGTGAGAATTTTTCATGAAGAAGTTCTTGGAGCAGCTCAGCCAGTAACAAAGCTTCTTTGGAGTTCAGGTTGATCCCCACAAACCAGAAGCCACAGTCTAAAGCCAAGACTACAGTATGTCCTTTTCTGTCTGTGCCACTACGGTGTTTTGGACATTTTGGTTGCGATATCCTTGTCTTGTTAGGAGCCTGTAGGCCTGAAGGTCTGTGACTGAGAGCTAAGTCTTGCAATGCATTATTGAGCTTTGGGCTTCAGTTAAACTGAGCTGCAGAGAACCAGGGGCCTCAAAAGCACACGGTTTTATTAAAACCTACAACGCCTCTTAACTTGTGTCCACATTTGCTAAAATGAAATGCAGGAGTAATGAGCAAGAAAAAGGTCCAGAGGGTCCAGAGTCTAAAGGACATTGATACCCAGAATAATATTTTAAATACATACTGTACTATTATGCTCTTCACAATTGTTTCCCTTGGCACACTCTTTTGCACCACCTCACATGTTCTCAGTCTCTACCCCACCCTTCATTTATAGTCAGCTACTGTATGTCTGTGCCACCTTCAGATCTGCCTTCCGATAAGGAATGTAACCTGATATGACCCGTGGTTATACAGTATGACACATGTAGCTGTGCTACTGATATACTGCCGATGAGAGGCCTAACCAAATTCCTGACTACTTGGTCATGAAAAATCCCATAGCACTTTTTATAAGATTGTGCGGGGCTTGGCTGAATTCCACTCTGGGCTTCATAGAAATGCATTCTAGGTGTATCCGCCCTTCCACTCTAGCAGTGTTTCTATTCCCAGGGATATCAAACAAAATATCTCCATTTTGCAGCATGACCCTTCTGTTGCAATCTGGATTCCAGAGCAAACCAAGCATCTTCTGCTGCCAGCCATCCAAATTACAGAACCTTCTTTTCCTCAGTTTCCTTACATGCCCTTAGTCACCGTTCATTTCAGGCAACCTGAGTAGCAACAGAAGCCGCCGCATCACCTGCAAGCAGCAAACACAGGCTGCTCTGGCCATTTCAAAATCACCCAGAGAGCATCATGTTTATCCAGCCGCCCCTTATACTGTCTTTACTTCCTTTTTCTTTTCACCATGTAATTAATGTCTGCTTTGTCCTTTGGAACTCTCGCAGTGACTCAGCTCTCCCCTCTAAATACATACAGTAAACATTTAATTGGAGTTGGCTTGAAATTCCAAAATACCCTCATGAGCCATTGAACTTGGGTGACCCGCAGCAGGTCCTGAAGCGTGTAATTGAAAACAAAACCGCAAGGACTTCGTTTGTTTTTTACAGTTATTGTCACTTATTACTCCAATGCTCCTAGAATTGTTTTAAATAGCTTTGTCTGATTGTTTATTGTGTTATCTATACTCCTTAATGCACCCTATTTTAATAGACCACATTAAAGGAGATTGGAATGTGTTTTCACTGTTTTAGGTTTTTCTTCAATATACCATAAACTTCATTATACCACTGTCCCTTAATTCAGAATCTTTGAGCTTTTGGCATTTCTATAGAGGTCTTTTTGCATTGTAAATTATTTTTGTACTGTCTGCATCCTGGAAGTTAAAGGAGAAATTGCTTTTCCATTGAAAGATAAAGACCTATTCATGCAGCTGTGCTGCATGTTCCCAGAGCTGTACAGTGTAGGCTTGCAAGTGTGACCTTTCCAAAGTGCACAGGAAGCAAGAGCAGTAAAATATGAAGTAAGGACAGTCTACAAGGAAGTCTACAATAAGGAAAACTCAATGTTCATTTCCTATGGAATGCATGCCACATGCAGACAATTAGCTCTACTCAGACATGGTTAAGTTTACCCACTCCAAATGAATGTTTTGGTCTGAATCTATGAGCACTTTATATCCCAAAAAAAGGCTGTGATATACAGTACAGCAACTGCAACAAGCACTCACTGACGAGCACACATATCTAATAAACACACAGTTTTAAAAAAAACTGATTTTAGGTTGAATTACTATACTAAAAGGGCTTGCAACAGGATTTCTTTCTGTAATCTATTTAAATGATACACATTTGGATTTCCTTTGCAAGCTATTCATAGTGCAGAATGCACATCTAAATAATGAATACCCTAAGGTTTATGAACGTCCTAAGGGTGAAATGTTTAACTTAGTCTTGACATACCTCATGTTAATTGGTTTGTATATTGTGACAGCTATGCTGTGTCGCCTGAAAATTGCAGTCGAACAACAGTTCATTTCATCACCAAACAAAGCACTTGGCAAGCCTTTCGTACAATTGCATTTTAGATGTCTCTCTGTTTTATGGCGATTTTCACAGACAGGTATCATTTTAAATCTTCATTCTGGATGCAGGAAGTAGTAACTAAAATTGCCATCGCTTTCTGTTGAACAAAAGATAAAGTAAGGGGATGTAACAGTGAGTGAAAAACAAGATTACAACATACCTTACATTGAATTAAAAATGTTACATACAGCCAGATCCTAACTTTCATTTCGATAATCTGCATTTGTTCCCTGTAACGTATATTACATATGGGCACACAGTACATGCTTTCAGTGATGGAAAAGGTGGAAAAGCTGAACGCAAACAGCAGTAGACATACAGTAAGCCACCTTTCGATTGGAATGTCCTAGCAAGGCTTTTCAGGACACTGGCACAGGTAGGAAGGGGGTTCAAATAGGTAAGAGGGCTCAACCATAACAGTGTTTGTCAGTCCACTGTGGAGAGGGTTCAGGAGGTAAGAGGTTTAATTTTAGTTAGCCACATTGCCCTGTGTGTTGCATTTTAACATTGAACAGTTCTCAATATGTCCAGCAGGCTACCCCAACCCCTAAACACAGCTGTTTGATTTTCTTGGGGTGTGTCTCTTGGAACTAATGGGATTTCATTTTTAAAAAATTTTGTATTAGTGCTCAAAAAATAGTCCTAGCAAAATTGGAAACGAAAGAGAATCCTGGGACATACTGTACAGTACCGTAGTGCATATGCTATCCTGTAATGGCAAAAAAACAACTGTGGGTGAACTGATGTGAACTGTCCAAGTGTTGACAGTTGACCAAAACATGTTGACAGCCAGATATGTTGGTGGTTAGCAAAAACCGACTGTACTTAAAAAAATAATGTTGTTTTCTACTAAAACAGTTTTTGCAGTTAAAACTACAGTGCAGTGCTACATTATACTAGCTGGAGAATACTGTCTCTCTCCTTGTCAGATCCAGTACTTTAACATGCATTATTTCTGCCTCACATTAAAAATATATTAGTAATACTGTATATAAAATATATTAAAGTAATAGAATTGTTTTGCAGACTCAACTAAGAAGCTTAAGGATGTTCTGCAGGAGTTTCATGGAGACGGTGTGCTGGCAAAGTATAACCCGGAAGAGGTAATAAATCAGCATTAGTGTTTCTATTTTTTTCAACAGACCTTACCTCTTCTTGAATACCTTCAGAGTGATTTTAATAGGCATTACCTTGGATGAGCTTAGACAGTTTGAAATGTGGATCGAGTGGGAAACTTTAACCAACTGTCTTGGGTAGAATAAGAGGTTCTTTTATTTTATCATTTATGGGTATCAGATAAAACTCCCGATAGGAATTTATAATGGATAATGCAATTTTATTCATGGCTTGTCTACACACTATACGCAGCAATGCAATGGTGCTATACTATAGATTTCTAAATGTATTTTCTTTTTATTGAGTATGGTGTGTTAACTACAGTACCACCCGTAATCCTGAAAGAACATTACTTAGTGTCTTATCAGCATCTGTGAGGGTCTGGTACATCTAGATTGTTATCTGAAAAAAACAGCTGTAATGAAAAATCAAAGCTAGGCCATGAAAGGATTTTTCCCCTAAGATATCTCTCTTTTTATAACAATCTGTTCACTGCAGTAGCTAAAGTGATCCTTCTGTATCTATGTAGGTCAAAGCAAGCCGTACAGGTTTCATCACATGCTTTAAGAAGCAGAGTCACACTGATAGTGTCAAATTAGCCTTGTAGTTAGATTTTTCTCTGTTCCTCTGAAAACCCGGCTGTGGTGAAAGAATGAGCAGTCTTCCAACAAAACGTCTCCCTTTGTTTCAAAGATGATGCTAGATTTTTGGCATGTACAGTAAGTGTTTTGAACGTACTCTTCCCTTTAAAAGCCTAACTAAAAAAATATGGTCACCTGAACACGAATGTTCAGTAGCCAAAGTTGTTAGACCCAAGTGAAAAGACTTAATTGAAAGCACGATGGAGGAGATGCATTCTTCTTCAATCGCAGTACACTATGGACTGCTAATCTCCTGCCAAACAGCTCACTTCTGACAATAAGTGCAGACTTCAACTATCCAAATCTTACTCTTCAACTTGAGTAAGGTCAAGGTAAATACAATGAAATAAAATCAAAGTGTCGGTTTTTGATTGCATAAATTAAACATAAAACAGAACTAATGCTGCTAGAATATACAGTATAATGTCATTAAGCTGTTATTGTAATTGTGTTTGTATTACATATTGACTGTAAAAAAATACACTGGCTTGTTGAAACTGACAGTTATTAACCTCTTTTAAAATCTTTTGGAATGCTGCATAGAAACAGGAAATACTCAATCAGGTAAGAATTTCATAATGGAGAAGCATTAATATAAGTTTCCTGCCTTTAATACTTGGGCAAAAAATATTGTACTGTACTTCGGGTTTCTTGTTATCACAAATAAATAATACAAATTGCACATATCAATCTGCCTAATCTGATCTGAAAACATAATCATCTACATTGGAGGCAAAATTTCCTATTTTGTTAATGTGTTCTCAAGGAAATTGTTAAAAAAGTAAATTGAAAAGTCAATCCTGGAGAAGAGTGGATGACACAGGAAGTGACACAAAAAACAAACAGGTCTAAAATAAGAATAAAACCATTAAAGCTGCTTTCGTATAATACTTTTAAAGCTTTGATTTTTTATGTTTTAAACTGCTCATTTTTCTACTTTAGGAAATTGACTTTGAAGGCTTCAAGCTGTTCATGAAGACATTTTTGGAAACTGAGCTGCCCGAGGAATTTTGTCAACATCTTTTTGTGTCATTCAGTAACAAATTCTCTCACCCAAGCCCTAGCCCTTCCACATCAGAGAAGTCTCGTGTTGCAGGTAGGATCAGTTTCATTAGTAATAACAAGAGAAACATCTCTTTATCTTGGTGCTGTTCTATCCCTCAATAAATTATTCGTTATAGCCTAGCTCCCATTATTATTGCAATTCTTCATTCTTGATTTGTTACTATAAATTAAAAAAAATCAGTAACAGAGCCACACCGGTATTATATGTGTATAGAACTGTTTAGTTCGCAAAAAAAGAGAAAATTGTCATGTTGTGGAAGTTTGTGTGTTTTCTTTTATTTGTATGAGAGAGAGGTTAAAGAGAAAAAAGTTCTGGTTTACCAAAACAAAACATGCATTAGGCGAGCACTGGAGAAGTTTTCAGCAGAGTGTGATGCGGTTCAGATGAGAGTCAGCACCTCCAAATCTAAGGTCATGGTTCTCTCCTAGAAAAGGCTATATTGCTTTCTCCAGGTGAGGGGAGGACAGCTGCCCCGAGTGGAGTGGAGTGGAGTACCTTGGAGTCTTCTACACGAGTAGAGGGGAACTGAGATTTGACCACCTGCCTCCTTATACCTGTATCTCTAGAGTCAGTAGTGTGCTTACAGACCAGCACAAGTACACAAGTACTTTTTTTATTACAGCCTATCAATGTAACCATTACACTATCTTTCACTACATGCCCGACACACAGAACACATGACACAGAATTTCCATAAGGCGCATACACACAGAAATACACAAACCCTCGTGTACCCCAGTTACCCAAAGCCTGTTACCCGTAGCCCAATGTCCCAGAAAAGAAGTCCAGCATTGCTGTTCTCCTGATTCTCTCCTTCTAGTACCCTGGCATGCTTCCTGCTGCCACAGAGAAGAAAGTCTTTCGGTGGTCTTAGGGCTCCTCTTCATTCCCAGCTAACCTGAACAACGTGGTCCTTTAGCCCAGGGAAGAATAGTACTTGGTTAGGTGGGGAGGAAGATGATGCTGGGTCTTCCTCTACTACTCTCTCTACAGCCCCCCTCTGTTGTCGGAGTCCTCCCCTGTGTCCAGTGGTACAATCTGTGTTTCCCCAAATTCTTCTCTGTCAGTTCTGCTCTCAGACCTTCTGACTGGGGCTTATGAAGGCCCTTCCTTGCCAGAGCTCAGGACTCAAAGGGAGTGTCCTTGTGATGTCTTTGGCGTAAAGCAGAGCTAAGGCTCAAGGCGGAGTAACGAACTGCGCCAAAAAGACCCCTGGCTGAGGGGAAGCTCAGAGTACAAAGAACGACAAATGCACCGACCCTTACAAAGACACTGTCAAACTTAAAATATAGTCCCCCTCACCTGTCACCGCACACCCACTTTTTCACTCTGTGACATTTTAAGAATAATGAATTCTTAAAATTAAAAATAATTATTATTTATTAAAAATAATGAGTGTATTATTTTTCCACATCCCAGATATGTCAGTGATATACAATATAACATGCCACTGACACAGCTGCATAAAACTCACGTGAAACTGCGAGAGAGGGCCCTTAACACATAACAGCACATGAATTTTTTTTCCCTCCCGCTTCCTAGAGTTTCATATTGTCTCAGCCCCAGTCTGTTTCCAAGCAGCAGTGCCCCTGACACTCTTCTCTTTTTTCAGGTCTAAAGCTTATTAAAGGAAATACAACCCCCTCAAGGGTGCCTTACCTACCAAAAATGGAGCCCCCTGTTTCTGTGCAACTGAAAGATATTGTCTGCTACCTGTCACTGCTTGAAGGGGGGAGACCAGAGGACAAACTGGAGTGTAAGTACTTGCTCTTGAAACCAGTATTTTTTCATGGCAGCCTCATCGCAGAGAATAGTTGCCTGAACAGGAGAGGAGCACCTTGTTGCCTTCTAATCCATGTCAATCTTTCATCAAAGGCCAACCCACTGACAGCTACCAGTAGGGTTTCGCTCAAGAAGAACCCCTGAATATTTCAGCAGGAGCTTCCTGCTGTTAAGAGATCTTAATAATAAATCCAGTGATTAATTTTTTTTCCACTACTCGGAAAACCCTGGCATTTGAGCAGGAGTCACTACAACAGGGAAAATCTTCTTATTTTTTTACGAGACAGAGGGCTGGGACAGGCAGCGTATATTGCACATTCATAAAAAGGACAAAAGGGAAGCTGTGAGCAGAGCTGCGAGTTCAGGCCTGAATGAAGGGTGGGCTCCAGCACATGGTGGGTTCAGGCCAGGGTGATGTGATGGGTCCTACCGAAGCAGTGGTCACCTCTTGGGGCACAGCTGGGAAAAGCCAGTTAAGGTCCTTCCAGCCTTTGGCAAGAGTGATACCTCAGAAGGATGTGCCAGTCCTTCAATCAGGGTCTACCCTCCTGTAGGGTGCCGTGGGCCTGGCAGAGTGTCACAAGAACATCTCTTGAGCATTTGTGTCGTTCCTCATCCTCTCCCTGAGGAAACAGGGGCTGTTGCCATGTGCCAAAAATAGATTCCTGCAGATTAATCAGGAATATAAAAACAGGAATTGGTCACTCTCTTTGAAAAATGGAAATACTTTTTCTAGGCTTAAATGAGCAGCTTGTTCTTTCCAATTTGATGTGTTTGCAGCTTGGATTTTACTGTATGTATTTTAAAGAATTCACAAATTTCAAGTGCCCTCAAAGAGAGAATTGTGGGAGGATGTATTAAATAATTTATACAGATAATTTCAAGAAACGTACCCACCTCTTCCTACTGGGGTGGGCAGTTCTGACTCTGCAGGGCTGGTGCGCCAGTAGGTTTTCTTGGTCTCTTGAAAGCAGCAATACCTACAGAGCTGAGAGAATTTATTAAATTGTTCCTGTTGTGTTAATTCCAAAGCCTTTTAGGCTTTTAAGAGTTGAGTTGGAATGAAAATCTCCAGAGCGTGATTGGGACAACCCAGTGTTACTAGAACCATTCTCTCTCAACAGCAGATTTAACAGGAGCTGAGACCCAAATGAGTTGCTTTTTAAAATCAGTTAGAATCCGTTTTCTTTTATTCCAGCAGACACCGTTTCTTTCTGTAAAGCAAAAAAGTTGAGCTCAGTATTTCTTTTCTTTGACCCTTTTGCTTTGTTACCATTGTAATACATTTCCAGACCTTCATTCACAGAGGCAGCATTATGCAAATAGCCTTTTAGATAGAAAGTTCAGAAAGCTAGATTAAATAAATAATTCTATTTGATGAAAGCATATATAGCCATGCAAATGTGTTTTTCTCTTCATAATGAGTATCTTATTTTCAACCCAGAATGCTCCATGTTGGCAGGGAGGTGAGTCCCACATAAGGTCTTTCTTAGACAGAGTGCTCCATCTACTGGAAGCCCTGCACTTGTAGAAAGAATTGTTTTCTAAACGTACTGTGCTGTATACACGTTGTGCTTTCTTATATATTTTATCATTAAATTTACCTGAACACATGAAAATGAACTCTCAGCTTAACTGCTAGACCTTGAACCATCTAAATGCCGCATTCATGTTTTTCTGAATTCCGCTGTTCCAAAAACGAACAACAAAACACTAATCGTTTTTATTACAGTGCAATGATCAGTGATACAGAACTATTTTTGCCAAGACAAAATAAAAGGTTTAATATTATGAAATTATGACGTAATAAGCTTGCTACTATTGCAGAACATGCAATGATTGCAATAAAATGCTCTTTACTGTTGTCCCTTTTGACTATGGGTCTACAAGCCTAAATGCCTTGTACCACTGTACATGCGTTTTACTTCAATAACTAAATATTGTTTCACACTTTTAAAGTTTTAAAAAGAACTCATTTGGTGTGATACAGGTGCAAAAATATTTCTGGTTTAATTGGAATAGTCTGCGGTAATGAGGTGCAGACCTACAGAAGCGCATTGCTGCCAAGGGAAAAAAAAAAAAGTTTGCCCCCTTATCTCGTAATTACGAGAAAAGTACCTCGTTTTTCGAAATATATAGCATGTACTGTACTGAATGTAAAATCTGCCGATATCTGTTTAGTGGAAGTCTTCCTTCTTGCTAAACTGGGGTAAGAGTACATGTAAAATTATCCCACTGTTTGGGAAACTGCTTGCATAAGATAGGGCAACGGTTATTAGAGCACTAAGAGAAGATGGGCTCAAGGATTTCTGAGGATATTGAGAACGTGCAGTTCGCGTCTCCAAAACATGAACTTAGACCAACAGTCTGTCTGCTGAAATGGAATGTGACAGAGCTCTACCAAATGGGGGGCAGAATACACCAAAAGTCCTATTTTAAATGGAGAGTCTGCTCCTGCAATTTACAGTACTTGCTGTGTACAGTAGCGGAGGAGTCATGTCCCACCCTAGGGGGCGCCGCACTTGTGGGGAATGAATGTCTCCTCTTGGCTGCAGGGTGCTCGGGGAACATGCTGCAGTAGCGTCCGCTCCTGATCTCTCCCCTTCACTAAACTCACACACTTCCGTAAAAGGAGGGGGAGGTTCTGGTCTGCTGTACCTCTTTCTCCTCATGTGAGTCCAGCGGTTGATTGTGTCTCCGTCTCTGGCTTTTCAGTGTTTTTCCCCTCTCCTAGATCAGCACGGCTCTGTGCGATAACCCTGCGTGAGCCCTGTTGACCTGCTCCAGCCTGTCTTTTCAATAGGAAACTCCGGAGTCGCCATAACAGAAACGCACTTTAATTAATCAAGACCTTAACATTACTTGCTCAAAGTACTACTTCAATTTCATTTCACTAGCACATTGAACAACACTAGATTCTCCTTTGGGAATGCTACACAAAAATTATACAGTATATACTTGTAATCACTTGAGATTACTTTTAATCACTGGATTTTTATGTTAGCTACTGTATTGTGCTTACAGTAGAACCAAATGCATTCTGAAAAGATCATTTACATAACATTTATGTATAAAAACAATGCATTCATAAAATAATATGTACTTTTAAATTGATCTACAAAAATAATATCAGCTCTAGGACTACTAAGACTTTATGATGTGCTGTGCATTGAAGGTACTCCCTGGGTTACCTTTACATGTAAAGTATATGAAAACTTTAGTCATTTGCATTTATTAATACTAATGGAGAATTTAGTCCATTTTTTTAGTTTTATTGCATAATACTGTACATAGTAGGATAGGAACCTGCTACCATCACGGTATAAAATAATAAACATGCACAAAGGCTCAAAAGTAAAATCCAGTTTACAAATGGTTTATAGAACCAAACTCAGTCAAGACGTGTACTATTCTTGTAAGAGAAGCACAATATTTTGGATTTTGTTAGTAATTCCCTTGCTGATGAATACAGTATATGAACATCTTTATGGGTTACATGTTTTCTTCAGCTGTTTGTGTCACAGACCAGGACCTGTGTCTTGAGTGAGCGTTCAGAGCTTTAAAATTAAAAAGAAATGGAATTTAGAATTGAGTTGCCATTTTGTGCCCATCTATCTTCTTGACATTTGTGAGTCGTGTTTAAGTAAATAATTAATGACCAAAGACTACCCATGCAGTTGTTTGTCCATTTCTGCCTTACACAGAGACAGACCCTGGTCAAATTGCTTTATGAGTTTCATAATAACGTATGATGGATGGTTTATTCCTGGACCTTATGCCAGCCTAAATGTGTACAGTCTTTATGGTTAAAGACTTTTTTAAGGAGCTCATTTGAACAAGTAGCCTAACTGGCTTCTAAAAGAGTCATCCTTCAAGTGACCTTTGGAATAACAAGGTATCGTAAATGATCATTTGTTATTTGCCTGAAGAGTTGACCAGATACACCTGACATAAAATCTGTGTTTAAACAATGACAAAAACGTTTTGTTTACATGCTACCTGTATTATAGGTGCAAATATGAAATCTTGGCTTTGCCACATGAGAATTTAGTGTAAAATAATTTTAAACAGAAGCAAAAACGGAGAGATATAACATTGCTTGAATATTAGTGCATAATGGAATCCAGAGACTGGTGCGTTAAAATTGAATAGAAAACCTCTATTAGTATAGCAGTGTCCTTGTTTATAACATTTAAATGCATTTTTCTCTGGTTCTGGGCCATTTTCCTGTCATGGAGCTGGCAGTCTTTCTTGATCAGGTCCCAGTTTTCCCAAATTTTCTCCAACCACTTTACTTCTTGTTGAGAAGTCGGTTTCCATGACGATAGAGCAGAACTGCAAGATGGCTGTAACGCTGTTACAGGCTGTATCTACGACGTACAGAGGCTGTGCGAGTTTAAAACCTGAGATGTCTCAGAATGGTACTTTGATGACCCAGATGAATCATTTTGTATGCTTTGTAGCAAAACATAAGAAAAAAAAGGTGTGCAGTTCAAATTCTCCAACAGTATGTCTGAAATTTTGTTAAATGTGATTACAGTATTCCATGGAGTTTGCCATCAATTTTTCATTTCATAATGAAACAAGGTTGTTTACCAGAAAACATGTCCTGCCATATACCTAATTTTAAAGGTAACTACTGACATAGTGATAACCGGATTAAGTCAAAGCTTAAAATGCTTTGAAGGGTTGTCTCCAGTAGATCCTCCTAGAAATGTCACAGTTCCTGTTTGTTGTGATTAGGTCCACGGGGAAGATGTAGTTGTGTGTGAGAAGAGGAATGCATGAAAGTAGTAGCTGCACTACACACTACAACAGTCGTAGTTAACAGTGATTTTCCACATGCTTCAGTATGACACTGAATTTTACTCTCACAGTACATCACAGAAACAATCACTACAAGTGTGTAAAGAGAGCTGCACACATAGTGCCAGCTGTTGGATCTAACGAGGTTATCTGTAGTGGTGCTCATTCATAGCTTCAAGGAAAACCTCTTCTTTTTAATATGAAATTCTGGCATGTAGCTTTCATCTTGAGTTTGAGTCTGTACAAAAAAAACTCTTCTAAAAGAAAAAAGGTTTTAAATTTAAAAAACTTATCATATGTATTTGAAAGCATTATATACAGTACTGTATGTGTGTTGTTGTACTGAATTTATGAGAAGGCTCCTTTGCATTACAGTTATTTTGCATAGGATATTCAGGAGGTTAGAAAGAGTACATACAGTATGTAGAAGAGATTGAGAGCATACTGTATTGTGCGCATATAGTTTACTATCTAGAAATGCCAGCAATTATTAGTTATCATGTAGTATAGAAAAAGGCTTGTAACGTTGTCAGTGTTTATTTGAAATAAGCTAAACCCCAACTCATATCAATGCCACGTTTTAATAGATGCTTGTCTTTCTTTGTCTTACAGTCATGTTTCATCTCTATGACACTGACGGAAATGGATATCTGGATAGCTCGGTAAATATTTTACAGTTTTAGCACATTAGTGTCATTGGTTGCAAGGTTTAATCTCTTTGCTTTATTTGTAAGAATAAGGCTTTTAGAGAGATTAATCATCTCTCTGTAGTTACTTATACCAACCACATACTTGTGTAGCTCGTTCTGCCAATTGTAGTCTTATGTCTAGTACACTTTACACAACCAATGTGTCTGGATTGCACCCACAAGAGAAGAATGGCTCAGAGCAGATATTAAGTGAGTATTTGGCAGTAAGGGTTTGTATTACTGACATCACTTTTAATTGGTATCTAGTGTAACTCCTTCAGAACATGCTCAATCAACATTGCAGTGATTTTCCTAATTCTTACAATCCAGAGAAAGCAGTCTTTGTTGAAATTCAGCCCATCCGTGAATTTGTGTCTCATGGGGTTGGCATAACTGTAATGAGCGATATCCTGCTTGCGAACTTAAGGGCTGTAAAATTCTAACTCACAGACAAAACAGAGTCATGAAGAGTCACAGAATATATAACGTTTTTTGTGTTTTGAAAAATACTGGTTTGTTAAGTATTAAGTTATTACTAAGTAGTAATAATAACTATTTTCAAATATTATAAAGTTATTATTAATATTGTAAAATATTACTTTATTATACATGCAATATCATGCCCCTATACATTAACTTAGAAATTAGCTGGATTCATAAAAACATGTACATTTATGCAATGATATTGAGAAAAGCATGTTGTTCTTATGTTAGAGAGTTTTTTTTATTTATTGATGGAATTAAAATAGATTGCCTCATCTGTCACAAACCCCTGTTTACTGCACCATTTAAAACAATAAATTCCTATGGCATCTTTTTATTTAGCTTTGGGCTTAATTGTAACCCTAAAGAAATAAAGATGTGAAACAAGAGGAAAACCACCCTTTAAGTTTGCAATAAAATATGCAGCTGAATCCCTTTTTGTTTGCTTACATGCATTCATTCTCAGGAAGTCATTTTTATCTTTAATAAAATGCAAAACAAATATTTTAGGCTGTAATTTGCAGGCAGCTCATCTGTTCAACCAATATGAACAAAATGAGGAGTACACAGTAATGCACTCATTGACTAGTAAATGAGATACTGTACGTCATTTATTGAGCAATTCTTTTTTAGTCCATATCTTTATGGAACACAAAGTGCTCCCCACTGAGTTTCTGACTTGGAGGAATAAAATCGCAGACTGTTGCACTGCAGTTCCTGTGCTGGTATATAATACCTGCTGCTTTGCGAATAGGACCAGCACCAAAATCCTGAGGAATGGCCATTTAAGACTCTGATTTTGCTTAATTTAATCTGTTTAATCAAATGTAAATTTACTATCTCGAGTTCGTCAGTAAAATTAGAAAATCAGTCATTTTCATTTAGATTTTCTCATGACTCAGGGGTATAATAGTTTTGCTCTATTTTCTGGTAGAACACGTGCCCAAATTAATTTTGCATATTTTTTTACATTGTTCGTTACCTGCATTGTCTAAGGGACGCTTATTATTATCTTTCCTTTTTGAATTGTATTTACACAGGAACTAGAAAATATCATCTCTCAAATGATGCGTGTAGCAGAGTACCTTGAATGGGATGTCACAGAACTCAAGCCTGTACGTAGCATAACTCAGCATTCTGAATGGTTTTTCATTTTTTATCAAATATATCATGTAGGCGCTGTGGTATTTAAGGTGATGTGTAAATGCAGATTAGTTTTGCTCTTTGTTTTCCATTGTTACTCTAATCATCCTGCTTTAACAGATTCACTCCACCTTCTAACTTCTTTATTATACTGTGTTCAATGGAGAGTTATAGTGCTGGCATAAGACTGTCTGTTATAGCTTCGCTCCATCACAAATTAAGGCTTAAGGTCAGTGCTCTTTGATTAACATGCATGAAGTAAAGAGAAAATGAATGAGAGGATGCAAAGGAAGAGCACAAAATGTAAGAAATGGATGAAAACAATTGAGCATATTACTCTAGTCTGAGGTTCCCTGCACTGGCTGCCAGTGGATTTTAGAGTACAAAATTACATACTGTGATTTATCCTTAAGGCCTTAAACAGTCCAGCTCCCCAGCTTCATCACATATACTACAGTATGTGTCTGTACCATTCTGGGGGACTGTGCTATGCGTTCTGTTGCTCCAAGAAGGTGGAATCAGCTTCTAGCCCATATTAGATTTTATAGCTCTGTTAGCAACCTTACTATAATTTTTTGTCCAGGTAATTTTTTTTTCTTTTTCTCTAGTCTGAAATGATGAGTCATGAAAAGCACTCTATGAAATAAAGAGATTATATTGTTAAAGCTGTCTTGTTTTGAAAGCCAATTTGAGGTTCATGGTTGAAAGTGCAGGTGCTCTGATGTCTGATTGCTGTGTGGCTGTAGATTCTTCAGGAGATGATGGAGGAAATTGACTATGATCACGATGGCACAGTGTCACTGAAGGAATGGATACAAGGAGGAATGACAACCATCCCACTGCTTGTGCTTCTTGGGCTCGAAACAGTGAGTTTTTATACTTATTAAATAATTCCGCCTAAAAATACTAAAATACAGCTTTGAAATTGTATATACGCAGCTATTTGATAGACATCTGTTGTAATGCTTACAAACATGAGGATGTATAATCAAATATCCTAGAAAAGGAAGTGCCTGTGTTAATGTACAGAACAGTGGCAGCCAATGGATAAAAATCTGCAAGTGTATGATCCTGGACATTAGATTTAGCATGAACATGAGCATGACATTTATTCCATCTGACTTGTGTTGTTTCACCTGCCTAGTGCTGTGTTTCTAGGGCCAACAAGCCAAAATAATTCAGATGGGTAAATTCAAGTTATAGTTTAACTTTGCCCCCAACACACATACTGGAACTCAAAACTCTACTATTATTCCTAAATCTTTAAGCATCACTTCAGACCTCAGACATTCCATTCCAGTGGGTATCATTTTCTTTAGAACAAGTTGTTAACCACAAAACAGAGCAAGTCTGAAATTTGTGAAAAACTTGCTCTAATAAATAAGCAGCCACAGTTTAGAAATTGTGAAGCCAGCATAAAAAAGCACAGTAAAGGACAAATAGGAGTGCTCAGTGCTGGTATTGTATGCATTACTTGTATGCCATACAGTACTTCTGGTCAGGCTATCCCATTTTGATTTTTATTGGAAACTGACAGACCTAAAGGTGTATTTTTACTTTTTGTTTCGTGAAGTACAGCGCTACATATTCTTGAGGTTTGATTTCTGAATATGTCGGAGTTACATTTCTATCCGTTTGGTGTGAAGAATTATTGGTATCAACGATGCATATTAAGCCACTAGGTGGAGCAATTTTCTTACAAACATTTTATGGTCTACATTTTATAGCTCTTTTAGACTTGACAATTGCACTTCTAGAAAAACATTTTGCACTTCAGGTAGTATCTAATATGCAAAGTTTTATTTTGTTAGCATTGTAATTTATTTTATAAATGATACAACCATTGCTAGACTGGAGATGACTTTTTAATATTTAAAAGAAGAATGTTCTTCAGTTAAATCATCAGTACTGGCAACCCTCCATCCCTCCATTATCAGAAAGCTGCTTGTTTCAGGTGAGAATCACAGCCCTCCGAACCTAATACCAGATGCCCTGGGTGTGAGGTTGCATGCAAGAATGACAAATCAGACCATATTAGAAAACCGCGTCAGTAATGACTTTGGCAGGAAGGGAGTTTCAGGAAACTCACCAGAAAATCTTCACTGAGTAAAACAGTGTGAGGCAGTTTATAGTCTGCAGTTCTCAATGGCACACCAGCATGTGTCAGATTTCATTAAAATTCTTTACGTTTTGTGCACCAGAAAGCACACACAGGAGATTTACAATATAATATATGAAATATTAAGTCAATTTGAATGACAATATAAAAGACAATTATTAATTAGAAATGTTGGTCCTTCACTTCAAAGGGATTTATGTACTTATCAATGTTTTAATATTGTCTAAGTGAAAGAATTATTGGCAAAGGCAGCCATCAGGTGCTTTGGATCCTAATGTATTTGTTTTAATAAATACACGTCTCAAAATACTGGGCTTGAAGGGTTTTTGAAATTACATTTCAGCTGAAGTCTTCATCATTTCAATAAATCTTCAGGCACTGAGCTTACAAATTAAAAGGGACTGTAGTCTTTCATAGTTAGGAAAACCGACCAGTCTAGCGGTATATTCATTTTCAAGCATGTGATAATTACCTTCAGGCACTAGAGACTCTACAATGTTTCATAATGAGAAACCATGTTGTCAGGATTGCTTTCTATGTATCCTGATGATGTTGTTCATATTTTTCATATGGTATGATTTTCACATCATTGTTCATATTGGAGAATTATTCAAATCACTTGCACATATTAAGCCACTAGGTGGAGTGATTTCACTACTAACATGTGCAAAGCTTTTATCATATTGCTTCACACACTCCATAGCAGGGATCCCTCATCCTGGTCCAGGACTGGAGAACATTTGCAAACGAGACGAGGCCATTCAGCCCACCAAGTCCATTTGGTAGTTAGTAGTTAGTAGCCAGTCTATCCAAGGATCTCATCTAGTTGTTTTTTTAAATGTCTTCTGTACTTGTTCCATACCCCTTCAACTGTTTAGGTGAAGAGGTGCCTCCTTTGTATAATAAGATCACTTTATTGGCCTTATACAATTTCTTGCATTAGGAATTTGTCTTTTCGCATACCCCAGCTTGCTCTCCATGAGACACACAGGCAGGGAGAGAAGCTTGGGGTCAGAGCGAAGGGTCAGCCGTTGTACAGCGCCCCTGGAGCAGCTGGGGTTAAGGGCCTTGCTCAGGGGCCCAACGGAGTAGGACTCCTCTGCTGGCCGCGGGATTAGAACCGGCAACCTTCCAGGAGCAGATCCTTAGCCACAGAGCCATCCCTCTGCCCCTATATAAATAAAATATAAAATATATTAGATATATTCTCACCTAATATAGTTTTAACTTGTGCCCACAAAGGGGTGACCGTTGCTCTTTTTTACAGATAACGTAAAATATTGTATCATATAATTTTAACAATTCTGTACTTGCTACACAGAGGGACACAGAAAAGCCATGCAGTAAGTTAGTAAAAATATTTTCATGGGCGACATGCAGGTGAGTCACAGCTGCCGAGTCCTGGCTTCCATCAGGGACTCTGAGTGGGGTCCCTGTTTCCGAATTCTTCAAGAATTCTTCCTGTTTCCGTGTTCCAGAAAACCATGGGTTTTCCAGGTGTTTCCTGTGTATTCCCGCATTCCCAAAACATGCTAGCTAGGATAACGGGTGTCACCATATTGCCTCTGAGTGCGTGTTGGTGCCCTGCGATAGACTGACGTTCCATCCAGGATGCGGTACTGCCTTGCTCTACGTGCTTCTGGATGCTGCGGGATAACCTGTACCTGGAATAAGAACCATTCTGATACATATGAAAGTACTTGTGAGAATACGGTATAATTTAAATGGGTTAATTTGCGTGTCAGCATGGAGATGGTTAAATTAAGTATAGTTCTGCAATTTGAACACAGAACAGAAACACAGCAATGGTTTTCGAATTTTGACAGAAGCCTACTCGTTGAGATCATGTTGTTTTTCTCTTAGAATCTGGGTGTCAAGGGTAATAATCGGTGTGCGTTTTCTGTTTTGACAGTGTTATTCTAACAGTTCTAACAGAGTTTAGAAAACAGCATTCAACAGTGCAGCAGAAGTCCCACCATAATAACGTCCTCCCGTTTAAAGAGGATTTGTTAATCCTAGGTTCTCTGGGTTCATTATGTCAAATCTTCACAGGCCTCCATCACCCATTGACTCACTATACTTGGGGGTCTCTGAGTGTTCGGAAGCAGATGGGCCCAGCAGTAGGGTATTTGCTGTAGAATACTGTAATTTCTCGCATAACAACGAAAAGATATTGGGGTGTGGAGTGATGTCTGAATCCAAGAGAAATCTTTCTGCCTGGCCCAACTATTTACTCTATACAATCGACACTCTTCTAATCCACAGTTTCTTTTTCCGAAGAAAACCGCATGGGAAGAGGAGAAGCTGCTGTATGTTGTGCTTTGTTAAAATGCTTTATTCAACCGTTGCTAAATGACGCAGGAAAACAAATCAGTATCCTACAACGTGTAGAGGTATCTCTCAGTCTGTCACTAGAGGGCAGCAGAGCTCTGACGTTTCTGCGCCACTACCTCAAATTCTCTGCCAGTGCCCTGCTGCTAAAAATGAAATTCCCCTTCCTAGACTATTTTTGTACATTTCTTGATTTAAATTTATTTATAATATACCAGTTTTTACATTAATTCACGCTATGATTTTCGAGAAAACGATCTTGCTTGGTGTTTAGTTATACAGTATTGTGCCACTAGAGGTCACTCTAGGAATTGTCTTTTAGTATTTGCTTGCAGGTGTGAAGGATAGCGAAATTAAGAGTGTGATTGTGTTATAAACACTGTCAAATAAAAATGTATGTACTGTTCACCCTTTAATTCCATTCATAACTGTTTTCGGTCACACACACACTACTTAAGGCAAAAGGGATCACATATCCCAGATATACAGCATTCATATATCATGGATTTTTTTCAAACTGCAAGCAGTTTTAAAGTAATAAAAAGGTGAGGTTTAAGGTTCTGTGCCGGTGTTGTATCCAATTCAGAAATGTGCATCACCCTCCAAAATGCACATGCACTCCACAACACTTTCCAGGATGCCTCATGATGCAGTCTTTGTTTTTTACGATATGGACAAAAGAGGAGCCCATTGTTCGTGGATGTTTATATCAGTTTTTAAGGTTGCCATTTTCTAACCACTTTATTCGTTTCAGGATCATGAGGAAGTTGGAGCCTATCCTGGCAAGTAATGGGCACCAGGCAGGGTACACCCTGGACAGGACACCAGTCCATCAGAGTGCAGACAGACACAAACCACATTCTGTACACACACTCTCACGGGAGCCAATTGTCCCAGAAGCCAATTGACCTACCAGTATGTTTTGAACAGTGGGGGGAAAGCAGCGCACCTGGAGGAAACCCACACGAACACGGGCAGAACAGGCAAACTCCAGTCAGATAGTACCTCAGGTTCAGAACTGAACCCAGGGACTCAGGGCTGCGAGGCAGCAATGCTGACCAATGCACCACTCTGCCACCCTTTTGTCCTTATGTGTTACATATAAATCATTTTATACTCGGAGGATGACATAAATCATGCCTCCCCGAGAGTGTAAGGGGGAAAGATTTTAACAGCATGTGAGCATTTCGGAAGGGGATACAGATTTCCAGGGGATACTGAATTGGATATGACACCTGTACTGTGAAAGAATCTGACTGAAGAATTGCCCATGTGTGGGTGGCTCAAAAGCTTTTTGGCTGTGATAAAACAGGGGGCAGACCATTTAACATGGAACTTAAATGTAGAAATACTGTAATAACTGGAAAAGGATATATCTGCCACTTTTCAAAGCATGAGCAGAAGGGTATAAATTTGTACAATTCAATTCCCAATCTGTTCCATTACTAGAGTATTACAGCCCATGTGTGATTTATCATCAAAACATCAGCACACTCAAAAATATGGTGCTTCATTCCTGCAAGTTGTTTAACTTGTCGGTGCAAACGCTGCACATTCCATTGTGAAATTATGAAAATAAGAACACCTCTGACTGTCTCAGCGAGATGAGGAAATTTTGATAGCTCTGCCCATATGTTCCCATGTAAAATTTTAGGATGCTTCACTTTCCTGTCAGGTATAATTCAAAATGTAATTAGTGTATCTTATTAAAAACAACTCTTTTACTTTTAGAACGTAAAGGATGATGGGCAACACATTTGGAGACTGAAGCATTTCAATAAGCCTGCCTACTGCAACCTGTGTTTGAACATGCTGATTGGACTGGGAAAGCAAGGCCTCTGCTGTTCATGTAAGTATCATATGCCTTAGATCTCACAAAAAAAAAATCAGATTACTCGTGTTTTATATTAATGTACTCAGTCCCTGGAATATTTTCTCATAGTAATTATATTTTATATCAGCTGATATTAATTCATGGATTTGATCATGTTCCCCACACCTAGGCTCTTAAATGTGTACAGTATATATAAATCTATTAACCTTTCAAGCTTTATCTACACTCTGTGTCTGCCCTGTGATGGACTGGCGTCCTGTCTAGGGTGTACCGTGCCTTGTGCCCTGTGATGACCTGGTGTCCTGTCCAGGGTGTACCCTGCCTTGTGCCCTGTGATGGACTGGTGTCCTGTCCAGAGTGTACACTGCCTTGTGCCCATTGCTTGCTGGGATAGGCTCTGTCTCCCCTGTGACCCTGAATTGGAGGAAGTGGTCAGATAACAGATGGATAAACATTCATGCACACTACTGTATTTGTTTACTACCAATCAGTTTAGAGTCTACCATTTTTTTACGCAAAACTGTCATGTGCCAATTTTACTCAGGAACTACCAAATATTGTGTAGATAATTTGATAGCTGTTTCATAAAGTTCCAATGAGGTTTTACTGATGCAGGGTGTGAGATACCAAGTGATACATTTCAAAAGGCCCTGGGCTGCTTCTTCATCTGTTATCGGAAAAATATTTTTTCTTACGAGCTACAGGACCAAAAGCATTGAGACAATAGTTGTCTACTTTCACAACAAATCTGCATTAATTTATAATCTTGAAACAGTGCTCACATAGATTCTGAATATTTAAAAGCACTTCTCTGAGCTGTTTTAGCAACACTTAACATCACATTGTCGAAGATTTTATAAAAGAAATACAGAGTTTTATAAATGCAACAGCAGCAAGAGACCAGCAGGAAATGACAAAAAACACAAATTAGGAAGAATTCAGTATTTGATTGAATGAGCAAGTGGAAGACGCTTTTAATTGCCAGACTGGGCTTACCTGCGAACTTGACTTTTAAGAAGCAGATGTTGTATGGATTGCAGAGTCAGAAAAGCCCTCGAGCAGAGTACTTTATAGCACATAATGAGACCCTGATCTGCTCCATCCAGTATTAAGAATTCACTCAGTGCGATCACGTACTGTACAGTGACACAGTTGATCTCAAGTCATCAAGGGTGTATATATCCTTTTAACCGAGAATGAAACACATTATACTTTTTATAGGTTATTGAATATATGTACAGATATTCACTCACAAGTGTTTACTTAGCTTGGTATTAAGTGCATTTAATAATTGATTTCTTTAACCTTTGCTGGAATCAAAGAGCTCTTCCATTTCGGTTATACAGTATATACTGTATGTGTCTCTGACCCTTCATCTTCCAGAGGACCCCTGTGTTAGTCTATTCCCTACCTAGGGGCGGTCTTTGTCTATAAGCACCATTCTCATGAAGTAAAGAATTGTGAGCTTTCCTAACTCATTCCCACCCCCCTATCTTTTGCTATTACAGTACATTACCAATATAAGCTTGGACAATGAGCAGTAGATATGGAATGTTCTCAGGTGTGTTCAAATTTAATTTGTGTTACTACAGTATATAAATGACATAAAACAATTTGTGTTTTCCAGTTTGCAAGTACACAGTTCATGAACGGTGTGTAGCCAGGGCTCCTCCATCCTGTATCAAAACTTACGTCAAGTCCAAAAAGAACGCTGAAGTAAGTCAGATTCAAGTGTTGAGAAAAATGCATGCATCTCAGCAGCCTTGTGCCATGGAGCTTTATCTGAAAGCCCCTTTCACAGCTAATGGAATTAACGCAAAATGTTAATATTTAGCACAGCTAATTGAAAGATTAGCGAGGTTTAAACAGCAGACAGCAAGGCTGCGAAAAGGGTATGCATAACATATTTTTTTTCTCATATGTGACTGTATACAGGTAATGCATCATTTTTGGGTGGAAGGAAATTGCCCAACAAAATGTGACAAATGTCATAAAAACATCAAATGTTACCAGGGCCTCACTGGACTTCACTGTGTTTGGTGCCAAATTACCGTAAGTAAACCTCAGAGAAATGAAGCGGAGAATTCAGCCTCTTTAAATATCCTACTAAGACTATTCTAATGAGTACATTTTGAATACAATGTTATTTAATTCACATTGTAATAGTTACAAATTGTAAGTGAGATTAATGCATTGACTCTCTTACAGTCAGGTCCCGCTCATATAATGAAAGAAGTAAAATACCCATTTAATTGCTTTTATTGCAACATATTAGAACATATTATTAGAACATAAGAGAGGTTAAAATTGAGAGGAAGCCAGCTGACAACTTTCACTTTCATGTCCTTTATTCTTTCAAATACTGTAATGCATGAGTTCCTCAGTTTTCAGTTTGAGATCTCACAGCAATTATGTGTCTGCAAGTGCATAAAATATAAGACAAGACAAGCCCAAAATATAAGCCCTGTTCAGGAGCTTTTTGGCTAGTAAGATGTCTTCTGATAGGTTGAAATGATTGTAACAGAATTTCATTTAAACTGTTGGTCAATTCATGCATAGCTTTCAAAGTACTAATTTTAAAATGCTAATTGTCAGTATTGTTCTCCTCCCATATATTTGCAATGAACTGTACTGCAATGCCGGTTAAGTGGACTGTTGCATTTGGTACTGATGTCACAACATAATCAACTACTTCCTGAGATACAAAAATATACAATTCGTGGACTTTATGAATTTAAAGAATTAATAATATGCCAAAAAACACTCTCCCTGCTTCCAAGTTGCACTATAATTCAAATGTGAAAAAACATGCTATATTTTATAGTTAGGTATTTTCGTTTTGCTTTTTGTTTTCATTTTTATTCCATTATTTTTTTCAGTGCAGCTTCTCTTACTTTTTTTCCCGACATGTAAAAACATAAGAAAGGCTAGAAACAAAAAGAGGCTTTTTACTTGGTTAGTTGCTGGCTGGATACTGTATGAGCATCTCATCCAGTTTGTTGAAGTATTTTCAGCAACATGGCTGGGTATGGCAGCTTTGTCCTTACTCCCACCGATATTTTGGGTAAAGAAGTTGTTTTTGTTGTCAGTTTTAATTGTGTTTCCTTAGATGCCATTTGCATTCCCTAGTTTGTGTGGCACCATTGATCCTGTAGAATGAATGGTGTCCCTTCACACCTTCTGTTTAGTAGGATGAACTGTTATTTCATACAAAATTGTTTTGTTTGATCTGGCATAACCTGTTTGAACAATGCTTCAAGACAGCATTACTGTAACTAGTTCTCCACCTTCCCCAACTAAAATCAGCAAAAACTGCTTTTTTGAAAGGTCTCACACCTGGACTGTATTTTTGCACTCTTTATTGAAATAGGTTTCACAATGTGTTTCACTAAAACTGATGAGATACAATCACATGGAATAATAACTGTATTAGAGGGCTACCTTTTTTTCTTCAGCAACCTCTGATTGTTTTGATGAAAAAACCTAAATATAAAATACACTTCAATAGAATATCTAGAGATCAGGTAAATGTGGTATAAATCAAAAGGAGTATAATATTATCAGATATTTTTTTGAAGAAATAAATAACTTTATTTTCTTCTTCTTCACAAAAACTGGTTCAGTTTGACAAGAGACCTCAGAGATTAATAAGAAGATTAAGCAATTTTTCATAGACAAGCATGCGTGTCACAGAGAAGCAGTGCTGCTAATTATCACTGAATTTCAAGCACTTATTGAGATACATTTATTTAATGTTATGTGGCCTGGTGTGCATTAATTATTGTACAAGTAGCCTCACTGCTGGAGATGAGAATTAGCATGACGAACGCGACAGATTACCATGTTGTTAAATTATCCTTCAGTTAAGCTTTGATACCAGCTAAATCAGCCCCTGTAAGATTTTAATTTTTATGCCTTAGACACCTTTCTCTCAGTAAACAGAGACAGGATTTACAATTTGCTTTCTGCTTTTAAGAACTATAACAAAGAGGTTTATTATTGCATTTTAAGTGCCATATGCTTAATTTTTAGAATGTCCATGTTAGCAGACTGTCAGCCCAAAACATTTTTAAGAAATCTTCAAGATAAATAATGAAGAAAGCTAATCAGATAAGGATTTTACTCTCCTAGTTTCTGAACAGAGAGAAATGTGATGCTGAGACCAGGGATCCTTCATTAGCTAACTGGAACCAATCAGGACTAATTAATTAGCTACGTAAATGGTAAAAATGAACCCCTGTCATGGAATTTAGCAGAACAGTCACTAGTCCTCTGAATGGCCAGCGATTGTAAATTAAAATAGAAGAAAATATAAGAGCAAAGTAGTAAACACAACAAAGCTTATAACCATTTCCTATTTGCTTCTGTTCAATCGTAATATATGTAAAATTAATAATCAATAATTGTTATCACTTTAAATAATAAATTAGATTTGAATTCAAATCTTTGAGCATTAGTTTTAATGATGGCTATCACAACATATCTGTGATTTAATCTAGGTATTGTGTTTAATGTTATTTATATTGCATACAATGTACAGTACCTATAATTTATCAAATTGTTTCTTATTTACTGTATTAGCTTCACAACAAGTGTGCATCACACATGAAACCTGAATGTGACTGTGGGGTGCTGAAAGACCACATCTTGCCTCCTACGACGATCTGTCCAGTAGTGCTAGTGAGTTTGTCTATCTCTGCTTTTTGTACTGTAACTAATACAGAGAACGTAGTAGATACTGTAGTAAGAAATACTGTTTTAATGCTTTTTGGAGAGAAATGAAAACTGTAACAAAATTTTGCCAGTTTTGCTGCTGATATTGATTTGTTCTTTTATTAATCTTGGTGTTTATGGTATATTTCAATTACATCATGTTCCATGTATGTACTGTACAGTATACTGTATTTAATTTTGAGAAAAATTCAAAATCATGCAATACAGTATATGTAATGTATAAAATTACCTCTTATATCAAGCATCGCTTGTCCTTTATATCTGGACAATGAAAATTAACTCTGCCTCATCCCATAGTAACATACAGTAGTAACAAAAATGACTTACAGTCATTTAATTATTTTTCCACCATTGTCCGATTATGGAGAGATTGTAGCAATGGACAGGTAAGAGTTAGAAGACAAGCAAAGAAAACAGGGTTTAATTCTAATTGTTTCTTCCTGTGCTTTTATCTGGCAAAGCAAAATGTGAGAGAAGCTGAAAGTTTTGCAAACTGCTAAATGCAAACACACCAAAAAAAAAAAAAACAATCAGTCTTAGATTAAAGGAATAGAACAAATGGGCTGTGTCAATTCGATTTCTTTCAAAAATCCATTTTTTAAAGTGAACATTTTTTTTATCATGCAGTGTAAAATTAGAGGTGCGGTTTCATCTATTATTTCGCCCACAATGTGGCTCGGAGTGGACAAAGTATATCAAATAATAAGAAGAACAAGATTATTTGGATTAAGTTAAATTAGGATAATCCAAATGAATGAGTGAAACCTTGACAAATGAGCATTCTCAGCAACAAATAAATTAGGCGAATGGTAACAGATACTGAACCTACTATGAACCCCCACAATAACTAACAGCAATAATTCATCAACTTCTGTTCTTTGTATGTTCTGTTGGTTGTGTTGGCTGTTCCTCCTGAGGTAAATTTGTGTTTAAAAACGTTCATATTTTACTAATGCTTATTTCTCTTCTGTCCTCATGGTTTTGATAACGAACACAGACAGACTTCCTGTAAACACAGTACACATAAACATAGTAGACCTCTCACAACCTGTATGTTCTAAAATTAATTTCAGATCGGTGCTCTATCTCTTGTCGTTGCGATTTTCTGCATCCATTATGGTTTACATGCAAAGCAAAAAAGGCATTAGGCAAAGCAATCTGGAAGAGTAGGTCACGCTGTAATTGAATGTCGGTACATAATGGCTTCATAATCCCTCCATAACTGCTATAGAAGACACGTGTATAATACTTTACAGGGACGCCTGCAAATGACAACAAGGTCATTTTGAGTGCTTGGCACGATGCATGTGACATTCACTCTGTGTCATGAGGTTTGCACATGTTATGTCATTTGCTCATGTCGCTGTACATTTTGCATGTGATTATAACATCTTGTGTAGCAGTTATGAAGGGATTATGAAGCCATTATGAAGCAACATGTAAATGAAGTGCTACTGAAGAGTTCTTGAGAATTTCACACGGTATACAGGTTGCTGGACAGGTCCTGATATCTGTCTGCAAAATCATTGGTTATCCATATTAGATTCAGTACTTTTCAAAAAGCTTCATGAAACAACTTTGTCAAGGTATACAAAAGCCAAAGTTCATGCAATGTATGGGTAGTAAGCATAAGAGTCCACTTTCTAAAATAAATGTCTAATGTTTCTTTCTAACATACTTGTGTAGGGTTATATTATACATACAGTAAAGTCTAAAACTGCAATGGTCAGAGACATATTGGTAGGTTTTTCAGACAATGATGGCCAAGCTATTTTAAGAACTCGTGAGCTGAAGTGAATTAGCACATTCTTTATAAAGGCGAATTTACAGATCATCAAGGACATGTGTGGTGTAAAAGTTGAATATATATGCTGGCACCTTTTCACTTGTAAGGTAGATGCCCTGCATAATATATGTAAAATCTTTTCAGAACCTGTTAAATCTTTGTAAAAAATGTACCTGTTAAAACACTCATTGTAACCTATAAAACACAGCCCTAAGAATATTTTACAACTGGTGTGAAAAAAGTTATATACTGTCAGCTGGAACACTAACCAGCAGAGAAGACAAAGTTATCTTTGCGACAATGCAATTTACAGTAGGCGTCTGTCTCAGGAGATACAATGGGCGGCTCTGATACTTTCAAAGGGGAAAATGTTGTTGATTTTGTTGCTGGTGCTACACATATCCCATGATTCCAAAAAATGTCACCAGACTTATCACTTTAGAAGATGACTCAACCAAAGAAAAATGTCTAATCCCGAAAAGTCCAGTTCTGTACATCAATTTGTTTTTATTTTATTTGTAATATCATCTTGGTTTTGTACTGTACATACATTTAACACAATATACAGTATGTGGCTGCATACAGTATTTAGTGTTTCTAAATTCTGTGTGAAACTCAGAATTTTCATACTACATTCCTAAATGAATAAGTGGAGTAGAGACCCTAGATATTATATGATACTACCGTATATGCAGACTAAATAAAATGCATTGCAAACTTTAGTTTTTCATGATTAAATGACACACATAAATGTATTTGTACCTAAGTAAAAAAAAAACTACAAATGTTGCTGTTGAGAACTTCACATAGAGCTTTGGATTTGGAGTGGAAACATATTGTAGTGTATACTGTATATAGTATTCATGAATATCAAATATATATATATAAGTACTGTAGCAACATGAACAGTATTTTCATTTAAATTGTGTTTGGGATGAGGTCAAATTCTGATGTCTCCTACTTCTCATCTTTCAAGCACCCCTTTGTGAACCTCCCTTGCATCCATCCCGGCACCCCAACTTCACTCTTAGAGCAGCTCCCTGGCTCATTCCGTGTGAAGGGGGCTCCTCTGCCAGAAGAGTTCCACCGAGCAAAGCTTTCAATAAGTGTCCTCGTTTTGTAACTTGTCTCCTTGTCAGCCTGAAAGGTGTTATAACTTTCTTCCAGGAAAGGCAGGCGACTTTGAAAAGAGACGGTGTTTCGGGGCAGACGAAGAGATCAGGGGACAGAGCAAAGATGCAAAGAGCCAATTCTGTTACTGTGGACGGTCAAGGGCTTCAGGTGCGTTTCATGGCTTCATGTTTTTGCATCAGCTGCAATATCTTATTGAAATTAAGACAGAAGCAGGAGCAAAACAAAAACATATTTCTAGTGCTGCAAACAGGGTATGTGACAGCTTTGCATTATTTTTATTTTACTTTCAAAACATCCTATATATACACTATATACAATTCTAATTAATTTTTATTAATGAAATGTTATATATATATTATAGCCCCTAACTGCGGGTTGATCCAGTTACTGATTTCTGCTGCAAGAATTCCATTAGGTGTCTGTGGTGACGTGATCTTCTTACAAGATGTGAAATTTTCCATCTGTCTCTTTGGTTCAGTATTGTGCTGAAGCTTGGAATTTCTCCTTCCCATTTATAGTGGTATTTTTTAACTTGTCAGCCTTTGTCTGTACACCCATGAGGACATCTGAATTGATACATTAACCATGTCTTCTGTTCTCCTCGGCAATGCGCTCCAGTCCCATGTGTCTCTTTGCAGTTTTCAGGAATTATAATAATAACAATAAACTTTATTTTATATAGTGCCTTTAAAGGTGGCTTCTCAAAGTGCTTTACAGAATGACAACAACAATAAATAAAAAGAATACACAAGATAAAACACAATTACAATACACAGAGGAGACTGTGGATGGTGATACTAAGTAAAGTAGGAGCAGAGGAGTAAAGAATGGAACCAGTTAACTAAAGGCTCTGAGTTAGGTAAAGGTTTTGAGTCTGGATTTGAAGGAGTTTAGAGAAGGTGACTCTCTGATATCCTTGGGGAGAGAGTTCCAGAGCTTGGGGGCATAACAGGAGAAGGCCTGTAGACGGGCTTGGGGGACAGTTAGGAGACCAGAATTAGAAGAGCGAAGGTTGTGAGGTGGGGAGTAGGGCGATAATAGTTCAGACGGGTACTGAGGTGCCAAGCCATGCAGAGCCTTATAGGTGAGCATGAAGATTTTAAAGTCAACACAGAATTTGACAGGAAGCCAGTGCAAGGACTCCAGGATAGGAGTAATGTGATCACTTGCACTAGACCTGGCCAGGATTCTGGCTGCCGAATTTTGGACATACCGCAGTTGGGCCAATGTAGATTTAGATAGCCCAGAGAGTAGAGCATTATAGTAGTCAATTTGGGAAAACACAAATGTGCTGATCAGCTTTTCAGCCATAGTTAGTGATAACATAGGACAATATTATGGGATACAGCTTCTGCTTATGACAGTCCAATGGAACATTGCATTCGCTAATTACAATTGATGTACGCAACTATCTATGTAGTACATAAAAACAATATTGATATTACAATGGGTGTTTTTAATTCTGAGCTTGCCGGTTAACTGATCAAAAAAGCTGAAAATAAATTATCCCAAAACGTTTCTATCTGTGTGGTTTTGTTTTGTTTGCTTGTCGCTGAAGATGATTAATCAAAGAATAAACTAAATTGAACCTTATTTAGGAACCAATCAATCGATCATTTATTTTGCCATCTCTAAGACGGATTAAGAAAACAAAAGAAGTGTCTTAAAATAAGTAGGTACTTTATTTCAGGCTCAGTTTCAAGTGGTTTCTTCTAAATGTGAGATGTGCAGTAAGTGACTATTCAAACTTTCCTTTATCAAAACATTTAAACAGGGTTGTGAGACTCAAATTCAGGTAATCCAAACCTTTTTTGGCTTTTCATTATTGTTTTCAACATACTGCACAATCAAAATATTAATGACCCGAGCTGCTATGTGAGATATTGATGTGAAACCTGGAAGGGGCATATGTATTCTGTCCAGTATTCACCATGGAAAACTATCAGAAAAAACTGAAGATAATAATCATAATGACAATTACAGTAATAAGGAGTTCACATGAATTGAAACAGGCTAACTTGATGACAAAACTGATCCACATGGCTCAGAGAAGACGATTAATCATATTTAATAACATTCATCTCTGTTCTTTCTTGCTAACCAGCATAATAATCAGGATTATTATTTATAATTAGAGGAAGTAATAGATCACTCATAACCTTTGGATGAGGCTCATTAATTTACCTAGGTCTACTGGGACATTGGACTAAGGTAGTTAAGTGCTTTATCTTTGTCATTTGCAGAATCATCAGTGCACACTGAGCTCACAGAAAGCAGAAAGTGAATAAACATTTTCACAAATGAAGGCTACTTGTGTTTCATTAGTTTCTGAAGTATTATAGTTGTTATGGTGACAGGGTGCATAAACTCCAATGCAGACATGTACCTTGCATGCCAATCTTCTTCTGTTTGTCAGAAAAAGAGCAGTTCACTCCAGTGTTAACAGCTGAGTACCATGTGTGTTCCAGAAAGGTCGCTCTAAGGCTGTGGGCAGCACAAGTATTTAAATTCAAACCTGTTTCTTTAAGGCATCTTGAATTTATTCATTTCATACCTTCCTTTACAGTGCTATGTCACCTTCAACGGACAATTTTACCCTACATGAAAATGTTAGGCATACATATAATTCTGTTCTTCATGTTAGTCTGTTTTTTTCACTAATTGGTGAAAGTTACCTTCATTCGATTCTGTTTCCTACTATATCAAATCTGAACATGATCAGGTTATCCATTTCCATTTATGTCCTTATTAATCCAAGCAGAGTTTTTTCCTTGTTACCTGAAAGACCGCGTGACACACTTGGCCAAAAGTTTTACGTGTCTCCTTGTCACTTTTATGAAACGCTGTGTTCTGAGGCACTGTTCTGAACAATTTCTAAACATGTAAATGTCACCTGCATGTTGAAAGACAAATGTCTACTATTTTTTACTTTCCATGAAGCTGTTCACTTGAGCGTTAAATAATGGACAGTCAGCATTATCATTAATGATAAATGCTGTGTATTTATTACCTTGAACAATCATTTTCTTAACCAAGGCATTTTCTGTAAAACAGCTTTTTTCATTGCTTGAAAAGAGGTCATCAAACTTTTCAGAACAAATATACTGATAAAAAAAAAGAGATTGGAAGAGTTTTATTTATATTTATTTTTCGATTGTAATTGCATTGTATTCGTACTGTATTGCTGGTTTTTTTTAGATCACTACAATAGCTGGAACCCATCCTCTCCTTGTCTTTGTGAATCCTAAGAGTGGAGGAAAGCAAGGAGAAAGGTAATCCAACTGCTCTTAAAATGAGCCTGTATTACAGTAAGCATATTAACTAAAGTTGAGATACTTTTTCTCTGATTATTTCTGCGGTGGTTTGTTAACTTTTGAAGAACAGCACAGAGCCTATTATTTGTCCTTGCAGATGAATGTAGAATATGTGGAAGACATGCATCCTTGCATCAAATATCTTTAATCGATAAGTTTGCCTGGAAGAACAGGACAGCAGCAATGTTACGATAGACCACTGCCTCTTGACACATCCTTGTTGATGTCATCCCTCTGCTGCTCTGTGAATTCAGACCTGTTTCTACTCCTTGAACTAATAGGGTTATTACTTAGGAATATTCATTTTCCCCCTTTATTACTCCGGTTTCATTTTTTAAAATTATGTGATCAAAATATGACTTGGCCCAGTTGTTATAATGAAATAGAAATTAGAATGAATTAGTCTTACTAATGACTTATCCTCAGGGCATTCTCCTGATGACCTAACCACTGTGTTAAAGCTGGTGTGTGCTTAGCGTGTCTTTGTGCAAAGTGCTTTTCTGCTGCTTTCCAAAAGCTACATCACAGCATTGAAGAGAACCATAGTTTAACACACTTGTATTAAACTTTGAAGGAAGCTGAATAATGCACCCCTGAATGCTGTTTTTAAAGCTGAAGATTTCTTCAGGAATTACTTTAAATAAATGCCTCCTTTCTAGATATCCTTTTAGCTTTGTAAAGTAGCCTCACAGGACAAATGTGCTGACAACAAATTAAATCTGGATGTAAAGTTTGTCCGCATTTTGTCCGAATCTTCCCTACAAATTGTTGCTAAGCATATATGGATAAAAGAAAGGTCTAGATTATAGATTGTTTATGTAGTACCCTAATTAACTGTGGAAATTAAGGAAAATACAGGTCACGATTGTATCATTCCATTAGATTTAAAATAGCACAGAAACATTTCAACATATCCCAATTAGTTATATTCAATATTCAACATATACTAAATTATTTTTTTCTTCTAAAAAACACATTTAGAGGTGACATCATAAAATAATTCAAATATCTCGAACAATTATTCCAATTTGACACAGTATGTTCTCCATATCTACTGTACCATATCCAGAGAAAGTTATGTAGGATGTTTTGCTTGTTGGTTTGTTAAAAGGTATGGCTACTGTTTTATTAAGACTGTCTACATGGTTTCTGACCGCAATCATTATATCAGTCTTTTTACCTTGTTGCCAAGGTCACTGTTGGATCATAGTTCTAATTAATTTTGTTCTGTTTCTTGGGCTGCCTCTGTTTCTGCTGTTTTGTACCTTTTATATCTGTGTGATATTTACATTATTAATTGAACTTTATACCATGATTTTTTTTTAAATTACAAACGTACTCTTTCTGTTCTTTCTGTTTTAAATTAAATAATCTTTAAAAGATCGTGTTCTTAATAAAGGTGGTCTTTTTAAAGCCATGGAATGTTCTTACAGTTGCAAAGTAAGTCTGATAGATATAGATGATCATTGCTTATGTGACTGTCAATGGGTCTAATTAAAAATAAAAAAATTACTTGTTGAGGTTAAACACTGAAATTGAAAACGCATTGTATCATCTTTGCAGTTTTTCGGTAAACAATTTCATTGCTGTTTAATTCCTAGATATGTTTTTAAATATTAGATATCAGTACTGTTTTCTGAACATATTTCTTTTTTGTGTGTATTTTATGGAGGTTACAGTAGTAGCTTTACTTTTCCTGGTCTGGGCTTTTAAGTGGTTATTTATTGCAGGATTAAATGGATTCTAGTAGCCCACATGTCAGTCAATCAGAACTGTCTTGACACCGACCACATTAAAGATGAGATAAAGCACCTTAATAGATTGCGATAGTAAATGATATACAGTGAATTTAATACATTTGTTTTTTATGCCATTATTTTTTCAGGATCTACAGAAAGTTTCAGTATCTCCTCAACCCTCGCCAAGTCTACAATCTTGCTAAAACTGGGCCTATGCCAGGGTAAGTTTAAAAACAAATGAGAAATACTGCTGTTTCCTTTAAAAAAGCAACGTTTTGTTGCTGCAGTATGCTTCTTTGTAGGAGGACTGTCCCCCTTAAACAGAGTAAATGCTTCTCTCGCTTAGATTCTCATGTTGAGAAAAATCATTTAGAGAATCCTTATGTCCAAGAGTTTGCCTTAGTAGGAGAGTCAAACTTTTCGTGTGCTAGAGGATGATAGATGTATTACAGAAATCTTAATATGAACATCTCAAGTGAGAAAAAGCCTTTTTGGTCTACAGGGAAGGGCATGTGAGTCTGGCAGGTGGAGTAAGCAAGAAATATAAATGATAGGGCAAGCTGAGCAATATCAGCTCAGCTTCATGTGTGATGGCGCATACAAATGACAGCAAAATATTCCTACTGATGTGCCGATATAGAAGTGCTCATCTGTGGCATGCATGAATAACTGTGAGGTGGAAGATGAACAATTCATTTATGCGTGGGGAAAACAAATTGTTTTGTATTTTTGGGAGCATTTTTCAAGAAAGTGTAGAAACACAAATGCTGGCCTTGAAGGTATGTGCAGATAAAATTTGGTAATAAACATCATAAGGCATTTCACAACAGTATTGTTAAATAGACAATTAACTTGTGTTAATCACTAAATGGAAAGTATTGACCACTTGAAATGCTATGTAACTCATGGCCATAGAAATCAGTCACTTTAAGTATTTTGAATTTTTAATATTTAAATACGCAGATTACAAAAATCAGAGACCCAAAAATGGTACTGCACAATTATAATGAGATCACCTTTCAGCTAATGTAAAAACTCTTATAATTTGCACAACTTTTGCAAATTATAATAAAATATGATGATTTAAGCAAATGGTCAGATTCAGTGAAGGGACTAATGGGATAAAAATAACTAAACCATCTGTGCAGAAAAGCCACATTGCACATTAAATAGGACAAATGAACAACTTCCTGCTATGTATTTCCATTGATTGTATACACACTTTACCTTTTAATGGATGTTTACAAAATACAGTCTGGAGAGATTTTAATTCAGTAGAGCAGTAGTTCTGAATCCTGATCTTGGAGTATTCCAGATTTTTGGTCCTGTAGGATTGAGTGCTCCATTAGAGTAACTACAAACCCATATCATATAAACTAAAACAAATGAAATACAACACTTAGGTCTAATGAATTCAATAAACTAAACTAAAAAAAATTAACAAAAACCACAAAAGTGAAGATCAAAGAATTCTGATATAGTTTCAGTAAGAAATGTGACTCATTGTTGAAATGAGACTAATTGCTAACTGTAATATGCTATGACATTTCCAACTACTAACACAATGCTGGCAGCTCTGGCGCACAGACCTGATCAGCCTCCGTACAGGCTGCTGTGGGATAAGGATATTCCTTCCAGCTAGGAAAGACGGCTGGTTACAGTAGATCGCATCAGCGAGGTTGACCCACAGACATTCTGTTGGGCTCAGGTCAGTAGGAAAATTTGGCTTTTGCGGACCTCGACATTGTTTTTTCACAGTCATGCAGTTGATGTCACACTATGTGATCTTGTGTAGACAAGGCTGGAAAATCTACACTTCCAGTGTGGATGGTAGGAATAGGAAAAACCGTTGGCTCAAGAACTTGAGCAGTAAGGCTGGCCTCAATCTTATCGTACCCATATGCTTATTTGTTAAAAGAGATTCCGCCCCACATTATCTTACTTCCACCACCTTGCTGGTTGGCTTGCACCTGTCGAAGGCAAAGTAGCATTGGTTATTGACTGAAACACTCCACGGTGCTCAGGAAGCTGCAGGCTGAGTGCGGGGCGACTAACCCTGCCATACCCTCAGTGGAGCTCTGTAAATTTGAGAATTGCGGTCACAGTCAGACAGTGACGTGACCCAGACTCAAGCCTGCAATAACTGGAGGACAGGCATTTCTACGAAATCACGTGACTTGAGCTCAGTATTTTGTTATCCCAAACAAGAGTACTGGTCAAACTATCAACAAATGTACTGTATAAGCTCCCTATTTAAATAGTAAATAACGGTAATATGTACTGTATGTTCCCCACGAGATATTGACGTAGAACCTGATTCTGTGTTTTCATTGTGTATCAGTATATTTTCTTACTAAGATGATGTTATTATACTTCATAATGTTGAGGCTCTGGAAGCAACTGCATTTTCTGTCCCAACTGACACGTGTCACAGTAAATAAAGGTCAAGCTGGCTACTTGTTGCATAATAGGCAGTGCTCCTGGTCAGCTGACTGGACACACTATTGTATCAATATTCTTTAAGTGTACAGTATATAGCAAAGTTTAAATTAGCGCTACTGTTAGGGGACTTGTTAAAATCGCATACTGACATAATCCGTTCTCTTTAATGTTAATTAAGGACTGAGTTAGAATCGCAACAGTAAATTAAATGTGTTTTTTGAAGTACAGATTTCTCCGCATTTCCCTTTTAGTTCACAGTATTCTGGGGTTATGCCTGTTAAATCTTATGACGGCTGCGAATTCCCAAAGGAGAAAACTTGTGCAGCTCATTTACTTACCGCATGCCTGCCAGAGGCTTCCTCATTAGGTTACGGGGCTATTACTGCAGGGGAACGGAAGAACTTTGGTTGACCATTTCCTGTTCTGATCAAATTATCCTGTGACCATGCTCGTTTTATGGATGAATAATTGTCAAAAATTCAATTTTTCTTGTGTCTTTTTACAATGATAGAAACATTTGAACAACAAATGCAGCTGCCTTTCCCTGGCTAACCTTTGAAGGCTCTGATACTAATTTACGAACAAAATACAAACATACGGCAGGGCCTTTTGAAAACATCCAACATATTTTAGATGTGTAAATTGTAAAATGAAGCTAATTATGTTGGAGGGAATCGATTTAGAACGAGAAATTGTACAGTGATCTAATTATGTTGGAGAGATTCGATTTATAACGAGAAATTGTACAGTTCTACCATCTGCCAAACAAGGGGTTAGTAGGGGCCTGAATTCATGACACAATGGGAATTTGCATTTCTGTCCAACTTTGTGCAACTTTAGCTGAATCTTTTTGTACTAAGTGAAAAGGCGATACAAACCAAAGGGCCTTCATTTCACCTATTTTACATTTCAGAGGTCTATAAGTCCTTCAGTGTGACCAGCACTAGTACTGTGCAGCTCCCTGGTGGATGAAATGTGTGTAATTCCTTCTATGCGTGTGTGAAGCACTTAGGATCCTTCAGAATGAGCGAAAGAAAGAAATATAAAAAGAGAAAGAGAACATAAATGCATAAAATGTTTTAATAATTGCATTGTAATTGAGTCACTAAGCATCTAATTAGTACACAAAAAGTTCAATTGAAAAGTCTAGAACCTTTTTTTTATATTTTCTTTTTTGGGCAATAATGTTGAAATGTGTATTTATGGCACCAGTCTGTCGTGATTCTTCTTCTGCTGTTATGCTGGAGTGGTTAAAGACAGAGCCCAGAAAAGAGATTTGCAGTCTGACTGTGTGCTCTAGAGCTCTTTTGCATTTTTCAACTGATTGTGATGCAGGGGGGCACGTTATAAACCCCAGAATTTTGCTTGATTTAACATGGAATGACTAATATGTAAATCTGAATGAGGAATGTCTTCTGTTTCACAGATTGAATTTCTTCCGAGACGTTCCAGATTTCCGAGTGCTTGCGTGTGGGGGAGATGGAACTGTTGGCTGGATTCTGGATTTCATAGGTGAGAAGCTTTTGTATTTTGAGAATTATAGTGTACCCTACAATGTACTGTACTTACTGTACACGTCCGTGTTATTGTGTTTTCTCATCATAAGTCTGTAACTCTTTAAATTGAACAGGGCATAGGGCTGTGTTCATGAAACTTTTAATTTGTGTAATTTTCCTACTCCTGTGTTAAAATGGAAAAAAAAGACAAAACTAATTTTACAACATCAAATACAGGTATAAGTGTTTTAATGTATTATATTACAGATTAAATTAGCATACTCAAAGAATTATGTAGAACTTTTCAACTTGTCTGTGTTTCTTCTTAATTAAACACAACATGAGCTTGAGAAAGCGTGAGGTGAAGTTTTCATGTCTGTTTTTTAGCCAAGGATTATTTTTTTGCAAGTCTCTGGAGATCTCATGAAATACTGATCTTATACTTGTATGGTGAAAGTAAGCCCTTAATTTATTCTTAACACCACCAAAGTTACACCTAGGAATGTATTTTACCTTAAACAATAACATTATATGTTTGACGTCAGTATTCTGTACTGTATGTATGGTTCCAGTGTTAGAATGGAGCAGAAAAATAATTTCGTTCAGAACAAATTAACTAAATAAATATCGATATTGAACATAATGTTCAGGAAAAAACATGGTGACACCCCAAAGCTAGGTAACATTAAACATTAAAACCTGTCATTACTATCTACACATTTAACAATGCACTTGTGAAATACGTTAATTGAGCAAGCATCCACTCCGCCTAGCTGTTTTGTAGGTTTAAAAACAGATCAGTGTGTTAAATCATTTTACTGATCACCTTCAGCTACTTTTTTAACAGTTAGCAGTTCTGTGGGAGCTTCGTGTAGCTGTAATTTGTAAATGAGCAAAAGTCCTAAATGTTAGATGCTTACTGAGGATTTTTTTGCTGTTTATGACAAAACTGCTTTTTCTGTTTTTCACCTCTCTTCTCTCGGCATTAAAGTAACTGTCTTTGCAGAATCTCAGTAGATGAGCTCACCCAAATCTTCTAAATTCTCTTTTCTCTGAACTCCAGGTTCAAACCAGTTGAGCAGCTGCTTATTTTTATTAATATCAGAATCCTCGAATTTCCATTAAAACTTCCAAATGGGAGCTGGTGACATTTTATTGTGCCTTCCTTTTTTCCCCACAAAGTTTTATTTCTGAAACTTGCTTCATATTCAAAAGCAAAAAAACAAACAAACACAAACATGTATTAACATGTACAGTATATTATTATTCTGGGAAAGTCTTTTTAATTTACAACAAAGAAGAAAACTAAAAATACATAATGTAACATATTACGATATAGATCAGGCACAGTGAAAAAGACATTTTACAAGCTTTCCTTATTATAGCTATACACGTTTTGTAATTATACAGACAACTCATCAATATGATATGATATGATCCACTATATTTCTTTATTTTGAGCTTGATTCTGTGGATATTCAAACTGCTTATCTTTTGCAGATAAAGCAAATCTCAGTAAGAATCCTCCAGTGTGTATACTGCCTCTTGGGACAGGGAATGATCTGGCAAGATGTTTGCGATGGGGAGGAGGTAAGATCCACACATACTGTACAGTACAGCCATGGCCTGACTTCCTAGAAACACACTGAAACTCATGATGCTAATAACCCTGGTGTGGAAAGACACTTTGTATTATTTCAGATTGTCAGGGTTATTACTGGTTTACCACTGACTGCTAACTGGTGTTTTATGCTTTCCTGTATTCCTCTAAACAAGTTGGTCACATCTGGCGTCATTTCAGGATCTGATCACGTTCAGTCGGATTGTGTGTAGATATGGTATCTGTTTCCTTTTCTGTGCTGATGAAACCCAAAATTCTTGAGATTAAGCAAATACTACCAGGCTTGTTCTAAATTGTTCCAATCCAGCTCAGAATTCCTGATCTCATCTTTGATCTTGCAGTTTGCATCTTGAAGTCGACAATCACGATTCATGCTGTAATGAAGGTGTCTTCATTTTTGGCTTTGTAATACTGCTCATGTCTCTACTATTCTGATACAGAGAAGCAGATGTAAGCAGTAGTCATTTCTGGCCTTTATTATATATAGCTCATGCTGGGGGATGCTCTAAAATACATCAAATAAAATACACGAGCATCTTTCTCCTGTTTTGGCTTTCTTGAACTGGCTCCCTGTGCATTACAGAATAAAGCTCAAAATACTGCTGCTAATCTTTAATTGCTGGGTTGGACTCCTGCACCCTGGACTATGTCAGTGAACTGTTACTTCACTATAAAACTTACATGTCATTTGTTCTCTATGGGCTTTGGCCTTCTTTCAGATCCCAAAACTAGACTTCCAACCTTAGCAGACTATGTGTTCTGTTGTGCGGCTCCTAATCCTAATGTTTGTGTCTTACCATGCGACATACCGTACTGGCCTGGCCTGTCACTGGTCTGTTCTTCACCAAATGTCATGGTAGGAAGTTCTGATGATGGTGTCAACTGTGGATCTGGACAAATCAAACTGGTTACACAGGTCTTTAACGGAAGGTGTCCCAATAGTGTCAGAACAACAGATGAGAAAGATGCTGGGTGGACACTGAGACAAACAACTCCTGTGACCTTTCATTATTTCCAATCCCCAGTACCTGGTTTCTGTCCGACATTTTCAGTCATGGCACCTTACAGAAGAATGGTAATGTGTTGTTTTAGAAGGATGTGCCAAAATCCAAATACATTGGATTTGGAAATACATTGGCCAAATACATAACTTGTAGGTTATTTGGCTCCTGGGAAACTTGGCCCAGGTGTAAGTGTGTGCAGGCCTGTGTCTGCCCTGTAATGGACTGGCGTCCCGTCCAGGGTGTATCCTGCCTTGCGCCTGTTGCTTGCCAGGATAGGCTCTGGCTCCCCTGTGACCCTGAATTGGATGAAGTTTTTACAAAATGTATACTGTAGGTCAAAATTAGCAACAGGCGTGTTGCAAAAAGTTTGTGCACTACTTCATTAAAGTGGATGTCATTGAACACTGATTCATGAAAAAATATCCAATGCTGTTGTCTTTTCATTTTTATTCTGAGTTGATGTTTGAAGTTAATGTTAGTTATAAATTTAATGATAGCATGTGTAACATAATCATTCATCTTCTTCTAAAATGCCCTTAGCCAAAGTAAAGTACAGTCTTCTGAACTGGCATATTTTGCCATATTTTATAGGCTATGAAGGAGAGAGTCTGCTAAAATTTCTAAAGGATATTGAAAACAGTACAGAGGTCCTGCTTGACCGGTGGAAGATTGAGGTCGTTCCTAATGACAAGGATGAAAAGGGTGACCCTGTGCCTTACAGCATAGTAAACAACTACTTCTCCATTGGAGTGGTAAGTCTTTGTGAGCATGGACATACTGTATTCTGCAAAGGATGCTGCTGAAATTACATTCCTTGCTTAACATTGTGCCAGCTAAATGCAGATGTTAGGTGATTACTAAATAATGTTTTAGATTTAGAATTTAGTCTCTTTCATTTCTGTTGTGTTTAACTTTTGCATTTACTGAAAAGATTCACTTCAGTGACACAGGAAACATATTATTCTTAATATTTTACATGTGCAAACTCTGCACTGTGTGACAGATCAGATGACTGAACTAGTGCTATTCCTTTTAGTTATCAATGACTATATTGACCAAAGTGTGTATATACTGTACATTCTCATTACTTTCTGCAAAGTACAGGACAGAAGCTGTGCACAGATTTAAAGCAAAGCTTATTATTTTCATTAATTTATTATTCATTGCAATATTTTTTACTGTCATGTTTTGTGTGTATTTCATAAAATGAGTTTAACACCTCTGTAAGTGTGTTTAAGTCTTTAAAGCCTTATGCCGTAGGTGTTTAGATCCACATTGTTGTTTTTTTGCACAATAGGGTAGCATGTATTTTTCATCTTTGCAAAGAGAGCAGCCATCAGTCTTCTTTAAAAACAAAGGGGTGGAAATTTTGTAGACATTTAGTATGTTTTAGAAAGAGAAAACAGCCTGCTTGTCACAATGTTGAAGGTATTTGCAGGACACACGTACTTATACTTCAGTGTTTATTAATTGATTTCCGACTGGAAGAAAAATGCTTACTGTCTATACATATTTACAAGTAACAATGTATTGCAGGCATGCTCTGATTCTGACTTCTTTCAAATTTTCCTAATGATGCAGATTATGTGTCTTACATATTAGCCATTATAGCTAAATGCCAGTGGAATGATGGTAATTGACATTTGCAGATTAAGCTACGCTGTCATCCTCACAACTGCTATTAAAAAGTGATGCTGGGATAATGATGCATGCATTCACAAATGTTATTCAAATAATGTAGTAGTTATCTTCCCTGACCCGCTGTCATCCTGGCCCAAACAGGGTAGGTAGTCATTGAAAATCCTGAATTATGCCTAATGCATTATTGTGTCAGCACTTACTGTAATTATATGGTAAGAATCTGTAGCCAAACAGTCCCCTCAGAAAATGATTTAAAAAGTAGAGTGATTTATTAACCATTCTTTTATGAGTTTAATCTCTGTTTAGATATGTCAGTATTTTGTGAATAAAACCCTGCTCCAGCAGGTGAGTCAATACTTTTGCCCTCTTCTGTAGAGTACCAAACCTTATGTTTACAAAACAGAAGTGATGAAAATCATTAATTCTGGACATCTCTGCTAACTATTATTTTTTAGACATTTACAGAATAGTGCGCTAACAGCCTAGAGGAACACCATCCCACCGAGTTTGTAGGTATTTTTAAAATTATTACCTCTATAAAACCTTCCAACAATTTACTGTATGTGTTCATCTTAAAAACAAATTTGTTCAGTTAAATAACTGAGACCTCAGGTGGACTACAGAACCAGGGCTTTCCGCTATTAACTCTCATTTGTTCATTGATTTTTTTTACGAGAGTTATCACCCTTTAATCTCCTGCAAAATTAAAGTTCATTCATGCAGTATTGAGAGGGTGTTTGAAAGGAAAATCCAATGGCCTCAGGTTAGTGAACGAATGTTATGAGCACACACCAAGATATCAGCAGTCAGCGAACAACTAATAAACAAGTTTAACTTTTAATGAATTGCAGGAACTCCTTTCTCTTTGGTGTGGAGTAGTTTTGCTGATATCAGGTGGTATAGAATGCAATTTGCCACTGTGCAGTTTCTCCTAATGATGCACTGGTGCTCCTGTATTGAGCTTCAACTCCACATTACCAGTGATCAGTGGTTCCATCCTGATGTTGACTTTTCAAGTGAAGCTAATTCTGGAATACATTTAGAATATTGTCCTGGCTTTAAAAAGATGAATGAGTTTTTTAATTACTGCATTTATATAGAATATGTACTTTACAGTTTAAGTAATTTAATCCAGGGTCTAAAACTGAGTGACTTTTGAAAAACCATTTCCTTCATTATTCTCAAGGTGTTGGATAGAAACCAGTTTGGAAATGAACTGATCAACTGCTTTTACATGACATTCCTGCTGTTCGCCACCCAGGAGAGCAGAAATGTGATTTTTTTTAGCAGCAGACTTCAAGAAGCATCACATCATGACATCATGCATGTCTAATAATCCAGAATTGAAAAGTACCATTTATGGTCCAGTTTTCAGGGAACTGTAGAGCAGGACAAATAACTATCCTAGCCTAAGCATGAATTTGTGCCCACATTTTAACTTATATTAGAAATATGGTGGTTCATCATAGCTTAATATACCTTTTTTCCTATTCAGAAGAAAACCAGATGCTTGTTGGAAAGTCAGAAAAACTGAGAAAAACCCCTGAGGTCGCTTAAGTTCAGTCTTTTCCCAGTTTGAAATTCAGCACTGTATTTTCATTTTTGAGTTTCTGTCTGGACCTTATTAGCAAAGAAGTGCTGTGATATATTTCTGAAAAAATAAAACACAGAGGTTGTTATTATTGTTGTTGTATTAAAAAATTTGATTGTTTTCATTTTAAATTGAAATGCACATTTTACTTCATTGTTGTATTGTTGGATTTATTGACTCAGCAAGTGATTCACTCGAAGCATGAAAAGGCGATGGTATATTCAGCTCCTGCAGCCTCTGCCTTAAAGTCAAGGACTTTGGCCCTTGTAGCCAGGGGTAAGGGTTAAGTCTTATTTAAGGGGCAAGGCTCAGTGTGCTTAATTGGTCTGCTCTGTGACATGTGATGTACTGCAAGGGGCGAGCTAGAGTTTATATAAAAGAATAAAGCTGTTGATTTGAGCACTAGAGGCTGTACTGTATGTTTAATGTTCTGAAATCACAGTGACATTAAACATGATATTTTATATCCAACTTGACAGTAAGACCCATACTGTCAGTTGTCATATGTTGTTTAAAAAATTAACATGAGGAAGTTTAGTGCTGTGCCGAGCCATATTTACTTGGAGAATAGATATAAATGCATATGAAACCAAATCTAAATGAAGAAAAAGCATGAATATGTTAACAACCAAAGTGCAGAGGTACAGAAAGACCACATGGCTCAGGACAAAAGCTGACTAAGAATCAAAACAGGATTACACCTGTCAGATATTGTGTTTGTGCATGTATGCATTCTACACTGCACATCTGAATGTCTCTACGGAGAAAATATAATAATATAATATATTAACAGAATGTAAGTTAATGGATGGGAGCATGCCTGGTAAACTTTGCTTTATAAAAGTCAGATAATCAACTTCACTTTAAATTAAAAAGACTGTTTTTTTCTTGTATCCTTGAAAAAATCATACCAGATGCTTCATATTGTAAATTTCAGATTATGCTGAAAGATTCTGGACTTTCCAATCAAGGATTCCTATTTTAAAGTCACTGTTTCCTTTCACGTTGAAATGTGTGTTTGAATATTTCTGGACTGCTCTCTGCATATTCCAGCTATGGATCTTTCTTGCACTTTTTGCTGCTTTTTTTAAGTCAGTTTTGCAGTTGACGGATAACATGCCAGCAGCAGTACTTTAATTAAAGAAGTCAATAGGCTGATCCAATGTCATGATTTAAGGTCAGGTTTGGCTTAAAATGTCTACCAGACTGTGCAATCCTGCTGTGTCAGTTCATGTAGGGAAGATATAGACATGAATAGATTTGCTGTGTGATTCATCCTGGAATGGAGCACCAAATTGTTCTTCAGTGAGCACTATCGGATTGTATTTTCTAAGATCACATTAATGGAAGTAATTCTTTAATCTTGTTGAAGTAGATGTATTTGAATATGTTGTGGTGAATTGTTATTCCCAATTTATACCATTTGTCAGTGTTACATTTTCAATAACTGCAATGGAACAAAGAAATAAAAAGATGGTGGTCCTGTTTAGGAAAATGACAAAAAAAGTAATAAAATCATAGTACTGTATGTGTATATATATAATGTCATGATAATTACACAAGGGAAAACACTAAAAGCATGAGGATACCATTCTGCCCATCTAGTGTATTTAGTAGTTAGTAGCTGGGATAATGTCTTCAACAATATGGCTGGGTAGCTTTTTCCAGACTCCCACTACCCTACGGATAAAGATGTGCCTCCTGTTCTCAGTTTTAAATGGACTTCCAAGTAGTTTCCACTTGTGCTCTTTGGGTCATGTTTTACTTTTGGACTGTAGCATCAGTTCTGCCCACAGTCCTCTCTCTTCTCTAACTCTTTTTCAAGTAACATAATAATATAAAACATTGCTTAAAAGCGACTGCGAATTTTTATCTTGTTAAAAATGTATCAACACAATTTTTTGTCACAGTACTCAAAGTGGGATTTATACAGTCCATATATACAGAAAGCCTTAAACACCCCAGGTGGGATTTCAATCAAGAAGGGCAGATTACCTTCCTCACCATGTTAATGATACATTGGATTTTGCAATTAGAGTCTGCACAAGTCTCTATCGAGATTCTCAGACTCCTTTGAAAGTAGATGCCATTTTCATATTGATCCTTTCTTATCCTTTGTGCTAACTAGTGGAATAATCTTGCAGGAGGTAATGACCCAGTGAAATAAGTATAACACTTGAAGCTAATCACGCAAGTCGCCTGAACCTGATGTAGTTAGGCTACTAATGACCCTGTGCTCCTGCCAAAGTCATTATTCTCACTGTGAGGAGATATCATCTGGGCTTGGGCACTGATAATTGGACTAAAAGCTGAGCTATGAGAAGGCATTATGCATGTCCTTTATTAATTTTGGAGCTGTATTCTACAAAAGTAATTATTTGAGCAGCCCAAAGAACAGTTATGGCGAGCTTCCTCAGATCTGCTGCCTTCAAATAACTTGTTGTGAACTCAAGGTTAAGAAGCAGAGTTCATAACACATTCATCTAAGGCCCTTTAAATGATTATAATAACTTACAGATGTTTTTAATTAGTAGTTCTAGAACATTGCAGGTAAAGGTGTTGTGCACGTTTGCAACCCTGCTATGAAAAGTTAAAAAGTGTTTTTTAAATTTAATTTAAGTATATAACTTATTAGTATACAACTGTTAACATATTTTCTAATATACACTTTGTATGAATATATTTTGGATGTTTTACTATTCCTTTATATAATGAAGTGTTCCCAATAACAAAAATAATATAAAACAGTCACTAAACATGCTGCTAAATATGCTAACAGTAGCAGAATATTCTTACAAAAATGTGTGTATTATAGCAGACATGTATAATAAATATTTTGCCTTTATTAAAAATTAAATTTAGCTAAGTGAAAATGTTGTTGTTTTAATTGAAAAACAGTGCTGCAGTTGAATGGGTCAGAAACAGAAACAATGCTTTATTGGTGCTGAAGTGCTCTTTACAGTATCAGTTGTGTTTCCCCAAGCTGATGTCTTTTTTAACCCTTTTATTTGTAAAAAAATATCCAATCCAAAAATGTGTGTATACTGTATACTGTATAAGGGACTTCTAGAATATTGGTTCTATTTCTCTGTAACACTGCATTAAATATAAAAAGAAAAGTGTGCTGTGTGATACAATACTCAGTGTTGCTGGTCTCGGTAATGCTTTAGAGCAACATGCATGCAACTCTCTGAATTCATTCTGAACTGAAGTTAAAGCATTTTTACAAAATAATAAAACTTTCCATACTAGGTCCTTGAAACATGAAGCATTTGAAAAATAAATGTTTTTCTTTACCTTTAGATGGATGTTTTAGTCTATTTGTTAGATACCAAATTAGGTTAATTACTGTTTATAAACAACTATATGAAGATGCGTGAAAAAAGTATATCTGCTAGTGGTTAATATACTGTATATTTCACTAAACACTGTGATTTTTTATTGCCAATTTATTCTCTTGTATATACAGTATAATATTAAATGTTTGATTGAGTTTTAAATTGCTCTAGAGTTGCTATAGTAGATACATTTGCATTGATGTTTATTTTTCTGAGAAAAAGAATAGTTGAAAAAAAAGAGGACACTTTCAACTCCACAGCCCTCCTGAAATTCAACAGGATGACATTTACTGCAAAAGTATAGAAATATAAAAGTACAGTGTACAGCAGTTCAGTACAGTGTTACAGAATGCATTTACAATATGTATTATGTAAATTTAAACATTGTTTCATTACGCTGAAAGCCTAAAGAATGTGCTGGTACGTCATGAGAGCAGAGTTCATAACTGAGCCACTGGGTGCCTGTTTGACTACCCTTTCCCGAACTGCTACTCACAATTCACAGCTATCTACTGAAACCACTTTGTTGAATGAGGGACTGCAGGCAAGTTCCCTGCACTGCTAGTCCTGGCTCAGTGAACATCCGACTGCAACTGAGAAATATTTAAGAAGAGCACAGAAATACCAACTGTGTCACTTCTGAGATCCATGCATACCCACACTTTATTGTACATTGGCTTCAAATCAGGGTTTTTTGGTGAGCTGCACATCTATTGTATTCCTGTTTATGCAGATAACTTGGAGATGGGTTCAGTGTATACAAATGAATGGCTTTTCTACAGTACATTGAAGTCTAGTAATACTGCTTTATTCTGCTTTGAGCAGTTTGTTGGTAAATCTCAAGAGTTTCACTCACCCAGCGGGATCTGCCTCTGCGATCTCAGGGCTTTGATCAATGTTAGTGCTACCATGCCTTTAAGATATTGCTTTTGAACTTTTTCTTTCTTATTTTGTGATTGCCATATAGCTTGTAAGAAGTCAAGTAACACTGTTTAAGATGTTTCCATCAGCACTCCAGTTCTTTCTTGCGTGCAGAGTGTTATCTTTGGGGAGTTTAAAAACAAACATCACTTTGGTCTCCGTCTAACATCACCTACAAAAGACATCACTGGAAAAAAATTCAGCTTTTTAGGGTTCTCAATTTCATGCTGTGAGACATCAGGGGGTATCTCCTGTGGTTACAGACACAATAACTGGATCCAAGTAACAGATTGCTTTTTAGATGGAAAAAAAAGATCTCCTTTACTCAGTCAAAATAGATAGCAAAGGCTCTTTAACTCAGTGTTTTTTTAAATCTTAAAGGGAATTGTCATGTTTTTCAAAATGGCATAGGAAACATCATTTATCAGTGTTCTCTGAGCTATTCGTAAAGTCTTCCAAGTAGTGTTACCTGCAGTTGGAATGTTGTGCACAAGATTCTCCTTGCCTGTTGATTCTGTATCTGTATCTGCAGGTGTTGTGTTTCTGACATTGTGGTCGAACATTTCAAATGAAACCAAAGCATATGAAACATTGCACTATATAGAAAGTGAAACTGGTAAAGAAATAAATTGTAAAGTGCAAATGCTACATAAATGAGCTACTACTTCAATAAACATTTCCTTTTTGCCAGATTTGATTAGAGGTTGTGCTTTAGACTTCTTAAATATCAATTGTCGGATGTATAAACTGATGCAATGTCACAGAGTTTTCTCCAAACATGATTCTTTCTATGGCAACAAATAGATAACATACAAATAAAACAAGCCCTCATGTTGCCAGGAACGGGAAAAGAAACACAACATAGTTGCCAAGGGAAAATAAAACATCCTATATGGTTTCAGCTCTTATTATTCAATATGTGTGTTTAATTAATTAGACTTTGTAGAGACCCTGTGGTGTTTGAGATGGCAGGGGAGTTTTTTGTCAATAAAGTGATATCTGTGTGAAAACACAGCCTTGAGTTACCAAGGAGCTCATTTTTTCCAAAGCTCAAAAGAATTAAATGTATTTGTATCAATAATTATGCATTTTCAGCATTTATGTAATGAAACGGTCACGCTTAAATATGATATATATCTAAATGGAGTGGTTTTCTTTTAGTACACCTGTATCTTGATGAAGCAAAAATATGTTTTCTGGTTCCATATAGTATATTGGTATCATTCAACTTTTTAGATGTAAACATGTTGCACCATCAGTTTACAGAAACCAACCCACAACACAACAAAAACTACATTTTTAGGGAGATTTTAAAATCACAGACATTTAGAAATTTGGTGCTGTTGTCATTATCAAAGCATGCATAGAAGTATAAAAATATTTAAACTGCTGGAATGCATTTATTCTACCATTAATCTAGAGTTGTATATTTTGGTATTGTGCGTAAATAAAATAATGGATGAAAAAGTGTCATTGAATTAGTCAGAGCAATATCATAGCAGTAATCTAGGTTAATTCTGTAAGAATTCTGTAATGTTTATTTACAGTACCATTCATCTGGAATAGCAGGTTTATGAATTTTCTGATACTACATGACATGACATATGCGTTTATGGTCTATTAAACAAAACAAATGATTAATTCTTCAAATTCTTACAATTTATGTCATCTGTTGAATGTCGCGAGCACAAAGCAGGGGAATAGTGTGTCTCTCAGCTTGATGCAGTAAACATTGGGAGAGAAGGAAGAAAAGCTCATTCTGCTACATTCTAACTTCTGTTTCACTAGAAGGTTTTTTTTCTCTTTCCTTAAGGATGCTTCCATTGCACACAGATTTCATATCATGCGGGAGAAGCACCCTGAGAAGTTCAACAGTAGGTAAGTTTGGATTTCATTTACAGCTTTTTTCCCCTGATTTAACAGATAATTAAACAGCTTATATTGTTTAACATTGAACATTGTTTGCAGCTTATATACAGTATGTCGCATTTGTCATGCATGTTTTGCACAAAAATACATTTTAAAAATGCAGATTAAAATACTATACTAAAGGAAAATCGTTGCGTCCACCTCAAAATCATTTTTGTTCCAATAACACAGGTACAGTAATATAATACCTGAAACTCAACAGGTACTTCAAACATTACATTTAAACAGTAGCAAAACCTGGTAAGTTTACAACAGTTTCTTTAATTACAATATGGCTGTTGAAATGCTGTTATTTCATTTGTTTAGATTTAAGATGTGTGAAGTAATGTGGATAGATCTTTTTTTATGGAGGTTTATGTGCAATGTACCGTGCACGAGGTTATGTTTACAATGCAACATATTTTTCTGCTCCGCAAGAGATTTTTGGGGGATTTTTAATTTTTAATGCTGCTTGATAAACAGTTATCTCAGTTGTTGGAAAACTGAGTGTATGGCTTACCCATCCAGAAAGAAAGATGTTTCTTCCTAGATAAAAACACAAATACAGAGGGGAAAAAACAGTGTGTTTTTAAACAACATGCACACAGAAGAATGCTATATATTTATAGCAGTAAAATTAAGAAAACATTTCAGTCTATATAATGTGTGTATTTTTATTAACTATATGAATTATTACTGCCTGGCATTTATGGGATTTATTTTTAAAGGATGTATTATTTATTTGTTAAAATACTTTAAATCTTGATTTGCTAAGAGTATTGTTATCTGTTGCTTTCTGTATATACAGTATATAGCAAGTATAATATGTTTTTCATTTGTTCTGGCTTTACATTTTTTAAATGATTAAAAATTGGTTTACAAAACAAATTGAGGGTCTAGAACTGAAATCGGTTTATGAACTGTATAGAGTGAGTATAATACACCTGTTAGTTCTAACCCAAAAAGTGTTTTCCTTCTTGCCGAAAAATGCATAAATGGAGCATCTACATCTATATCAATAATTAAAATACCAATAAATCATTCGTCACAATGGGAAATAATTGGTTGTGTAATTGAATTTGCTTGGGTAGATTTAAATCATTTATGGGTCTGAATGAAGACGTAAGACCTTTTGCAGAGACTCTTAATAGACAGGAAAATAATCACATTTCCACATGAATGGTTTATAGTGGGATGATTTGCCTAGTAAACCACATTTTCCAGCTGTATTTTTTTATGCTGTGAAGAAATTCATAAAAAGTAGTCTGTGGGTGACGTCTAGCCACCCAGAGGTCACTGTAGTAAAGTATAAGAAAGAGATCCAGCAATACAAAAAAAAATTGTCGAGGAGCAAACTATTTGCAGATATTTTTTTTTAACCTTTTGGTCTGGAGAGTGTGCCTCCCAGAATGACATCTATTGCAAAACATGCTCATACTCTCCCTTTTCTTCCAATCACACGTCTACGTTTCTGTTTCCTTCCAGGAAACAATGTACAGTAGAAAGGAGTTATTTGACAAAGTAATTTGTTGTCTACTGTACAGTATTTTTGTGTAGTCCCTTTTAAAATAGCTCAGATCTATATGGTACTTCTTTAATCTTCACATCTGAAAAACAGATCACCGCATATAAAAATTTGAGATTCTTGTAGATTGTATCTTTACATTTGTTTACTCAGTTCTCTTTCTGGCTGCAGTGTAATGAATCCTACAGCTGAACATCGTGAATTTCCTCAGTGAGGCAAAATGCTTAGAAATTCTGAGCCTGTGTATATAGATATTGTTTTATACCATTTTGAAAAATGATTGAGATATTTTAAGAAAATTATATCATCTGTTATTTGAATTCTATGAATATTTTATAGAAAGGAATGGGTTTAGGATCTTTCTATTATACACTATCCTTTTTATTTTAATAATGCATGATTATACTTTTTCAAGGTATTGTATCTTCAGCCCACTTAAACAAAATATAGGACTCTTGTTCAATACGTTTTAAAATGTTTCCAGTTCAATATATTAAATATAAGCCATTCTACAGGTTCTCAAAGATGTTGTGTCTTGAAGGGATCATAGGCTTAAATTTACTGGCAAAATCAGTAACCAAAGGGGGAAAATACATAGAAACAGTTTTAATTTTCATTATCTTATCCACATAAAAAATATTCATAGACAGTATGAATAAAGAATATTTAACCTGAAACTGTGCTTAGAATCAGCATATTTTAAAAGGAATCCATGCTTTGTGAAATCACACTTTGCCTCTGGAACAGCAGCAAATAATCAGTAGTTTCTGCAGCCCTAGAATAGTATTAATGGTTTGCAATCTCAACACACATGAAGCTCAAAGTGGTTCAGGTTCTGATAACCTGATTTTCTTGGTATTTTATATGTTAGTGATACTGTATTTTGGAGACAATACCTCACATTTAAAATCCTGCCTTCTGTGGAAGGACAGACATTGATATAGAAGGCAGGCCTCCCTCCTAGAAAATCCAAATATATCAGCCATCTAGAACTCTAAACCTCCAGCTATTGTCATGCAGAGTCCCAGTAACAGTGCAACACAGCACACATTGTAGCAAAAAGTGCCTATTCTCCATTGGCTTTGTACTGTAAATGATTCAGTGTACATGTTAGAGCTGGTCAGTAACGAATCCACACATAACCATCTCACAAAATGTGAGAATAAACCGACCCCAGTTGAATACGACTGTATCCATCCCTGAAAATTTGATTTAGAAAACAAACAAAATTTTTAAAGAAAAATGTCAGTCATACTTATAAAGCACTGTATGTAGTAGTTTTACATCAGATAAATATAGGTCCATAATCAGCTAGGCCAAAGCAGTGCCACAGATTTTGTGAAGTCTGTTATTTTAATTGAGTTCTGGTATTTAAAGTACAGAATGTTATATTTGTCATAGATCTGACCTTAAACAAGGCATAAATATTTGATCAGTTTTAATTAACAACAAAATAATGACATGTTCTTTTTTAATTATTAAAGAAATGATCTTGTTGATGAATACACAGTACTCCGTCTTTTTATTTGCACCTAAGGTGATTATGAAAAAAAAGGTGACAAAATTTGACACTTTGCAAATAGATTAATTTACTTCTAAAGCCAGTCCATAAGAAGGTGATAATTAGGTCTGTGGATTAAAGTAAGGCAATCAGGCCACTGACACAGAGGCTTGTTAAAATATATTGTTCTTTATGTCAGTTATCTCAAATGTAATTATATGCTAATCTCTGCTTAAAAGAAAGGTTTTCAGATCTCTACACATGAATCCTGAATAGGGTATGAAATATTTTGACCAAATGTCATGAATTTTATTAGAATTGGTGTCGATGTCACAGTAATTATACCTTGGCTTTTGTCTGAGGCTTACAAAGACTTTTTGAAGAAATTTGGAGTGATGTCCCACTCTATTATTTCTAAATGTTTTAAACTGGAATATTGCATCATTTTATTTTTTGTGTTTATCGAGTGATTCTCTATGGCACCAGATTGCCAGGAGCTTACTGAAAAACCAAAGCCAGGGTCTGCAGATGTGCATCGTTTTTTATACGAAGCACCTATCAGACATAACGGAAAGCCAAGGAGGATTTTCAACATACAATTTAAACAGATAGCGCTGCAATTTGTGAATTAAGGGGATGCTATACAGTATCTCTCTCTTCATTGTGCGTACCAATCAATGGCATACAGTGTGATTTGTTTTCCGAAACCAATCGATTTAATACATTTGTGATTATTTTGTTTGGTTTTTAACAGCTTTTGTGCAGTTCAGAAAGTTGGCATTTGTACTTTGCAGTGTGGGTGTAAGAGCTTTTGTGGAAGAGGTGAGGAACTCTACTGCTTAGACAGCATGAGGAAATGTGCACATCTGATGGGAGGTGTGCACTTTTCATGGACAATGGGTGTATAGAGAAAAAGGACAAAATGGACAGATGTGTTATGCTCTGCTGTGTGTGAGTTAAGAAAAGGGGGGACTAACGTTATTATTATATTATTATTATATTAATTCAGAAAAGATAGGGAGCTAAATGCAGACCTTTGTTATGATTGTGCTTATTCTCATTTAGCCCTTTTCCTATTAGATGTGTGGGTTTTTTTATTATAAAAAGAGGAAAAGTCTGGAAATGGCAAAAGTTTTGAAAAAATACTACGGAGAAAACGACCGTAACCAAGGTCCTGTCAGCAGTTTACAACCAGTTTGTCTGTCCTACAGAAGCTCAGTTTCTGGCTTGCCTCATGCAGCCTCTTTCTGTTTTTTAATCTGCTGTCTGGAAACGTGATTCCGTTTTAATTTTTCGCATGTGGGGCAAAGAATTTAGGTGGCTAAACAGTTATCAAGAGCTACATGTAGTGCTTCACTGAGTTGCCTCTATCATTTTCTTTTTTTTAAGAACAAATATTCAGAACAGTATGTTTTTGTTCTTATGTCTCATCTCTTGAGATTTTAAGGTCCAAGCATCTGTGAAGTTTCCATCACAGTTATTACAGGGCTGGACGTCTCAAAATTCCTTCTGGTAAATAAAGGGCTGAATAAGAAAAGTGTTTTTTCTTTTTAATTGAATTTAATTGGTGTTTTATTTATACATTTTTAAATAGAATTTTTATATTGCTGCTGCAGGGGGCGTCTGTACAGAAATATATATATATGTTTTTAAGTTTCTGGACAGGGAGCAGTTAAACAGATTAACCTACTTGTGTCCACACACAATTCATTGGCCTGGGCAAAGAGTGTTTCACTATACTGCATACACTAAGAACATAAGACACATTACAAATGAGAAGAGGCCTCTTGGCCTGCCTTGCTCATTTGGTAGTGAGTAGCTACAATAATTGTTCCAAGGATCTGATCCATTCTTTTCTTCAAAGAGGACAGGATATGAGCTTCAACAACTTGGCTGGGTACTGCAGCTCGATCCACACTCCCACAATGCTTAAAGATGTGCTTCCTGTTCTCAGTGTTAAATGTAGGTAATGCAGACTTAAATGCCAGGTGGTTTCCATTTATGTTCACTGGTTCATATTTAACTGTTCTTTCTGAAACAATCCACTGGGTTGACGTTGTCAGTGCCTTTGAGGCTTTTGAATAGGTCCCATTATAATCTTCTCTTTTCAAGACTAAGAAGGTTACTGTAACTTCATTCATTCTGTCAGTGTAGGACATTCCCTTTAAACCCAGGAATTCATCATTGTATCTCTTCTATAGACTGATTACAGAGCAACAGTATCTTTCCTATAAAGTGGTAGTAAATCAAGATCTTAATGAAAATGATTGCAAGGCCTGACACCATCATGTTTAACATTAATGATTGCTGGTTTGTCAACAGGAGTTGTATTCTTGCAAAAACAATAAAACATAGTAAGGCTTGCTGCTTTTCTCTAATTAGATGCAATTTCCTGTTGCTGCTTTGCTGTTGACTAAATGGAATCCACATTTCAGAGAATAGGTATCAGTTCTTGGGAGGGTGAATAGCTTCACACTCTACCTGTTTTTTAATTAAATTCAAAGAAAGCAACAGCTACAGCTTTATTTTATAACACCTTCAATGTTAAGCATTCAAAGGCATACCTGAGAGTCCACATATGGAAATTATCAGATAAATATGAACTACATACACCTACCTTCCTGACTGAAACATTCCATTAATAATAATTTTGTCCCTTATTAAACTGAGTAACCTGTAGCTCTTTTCCCACAATGAGCATTATTTTTATTCATTTTCATTACTGCGTACTGGCTTTTCGAAACTGAAAAGTCTGAAAAATTAAGAAGCAAGGAGGGAAAAGGAACACCTCAGTGAAATTTTAAAACAAAGAACAGGGAGCAACTGGATAACAAGGGGTTATCACCCTTTCAAACCAGCTTACTCAGCCCTTTAGCATTTACGTACTTACGCTTTAAAATATTCCTGTGTTAACCTTTCCAAAAGGCAGAGGGAAGCCAAAACATTCTGCGATACTTAGCTTAATTATTGGTTTCTTCAAAGAAGGAATTGCGTGACCCAGCCCAGCCAGCTGCCGGTGCCTGCATACTTGCTAGAGGAGCCAAGGCCTCTGGCTGCCTAATTGCTTGCACCTAATTTGAGATAAAATAATTTGTCTAACCAGGCTGTCATCTATAATTAATGACCACTTATGAGTGTAATTTATTGAGATCTCACCTGTGGCCCTGTCTGTCTCACAGTAGGAACCTCCTGAAAAGTTGTTTTTTTTCTCCCACTGATTTAAAAAAAACCCACAGTGTTTATTTTCTTTAATAATTATGATGAATAGAAAGAAATGATTTTGAAAAGACGTGTAACTCAAACAGGAGCTGCTACAAAGAGATCTAGGTCTCCTCTGGGGATTGTGCCTGATGGAACGGTTGCTTCTTTTCGAATCGTGGGTTTGTGAAGGAAGGAGTAGAAAGAGCAGTATACAGTACGTCACCTGGAAGATGGTCATGGCTCTCAAAGATATCTGCTGCACTGCCAAAATCAGGGGCCTATAGCATGGCAGAACAACGACATTATGAAACCACACTTCAGAATTTTAGTTGCGTCCATGCATAATACTGTATGTATTTGGCATTCATATCATTTTAAGATGATGCTCCAGTAACAACGAGCCTTTTGCAAAAGTTGGCGTTGAATGGTAAAAGTATGGACTGTTTTGAAATGGGTTATTTTTTTGAGAATGTGTATATTTGTTGAAATCAAATAGTAAGGGTGACTCAAGAGTTGCAATGCATAATATAAAGGCTAATCGTGTAAATAATTCTGTCCCTGTGGCCTATTTACCCTGTGTTTACATTCTTCTTACAACAGTACAACAATTGTAGGTCAAATGTCCTAGTCAGACCATTACTCTAGGGTGCATTCTTTGCTATTCTTAACTTAGTGTATGTACATTATTTCCATACACAAATGAGACTTTGCAAATTGATGGCTTGTTCACAATACCACTTCTCAACCACAAATTTACATCCAACTTTTGTTTGACCTTGGATTCAGTCTCTTAAATATTTGTCTTTTTGTAATTGATTTTCTTTTCTTCAGGGAACTAAAACATATCGGGGGGGGGGACAGAATAGCTGTTTCTTTAAACCCCTGCTCTTGGCAATAAAATCCTTTCTTGTGCTGTGAAACTCTCGATACATTTCAAAACATGTTTCTTTAGTTTTGAGCTGACAGTAGTTTAGCTTTATTTTCTTTTAGTTATACAACAGCTTGTTATCTTATGAATGTTATTATAGTAGTAGTAACAGCAGTAGTAGTATCCGCAGAAGTAATAGCATTAGTAGCTTACAGTAGCAGGAGTAGCAACAACAGTAATAAAAGATGTGGCAGTTGTATTGTAGTAGTATTTTCTAGTCTAAAATCTTCTAGGTAGTACCTTTCTATTGTAATTCATGAAAGTAATAATTCATGAATATTTTTGTATTTTGGACATGTCTCTGTGTTTATTCCTACTAGACATGGAGGAATCACCACAAGGTCTGCAGTGTTGTCAGTCAGCTGAGATTGTTTCCTGATGAGCAGCAATCTGTTCATATATTTCTTTCATGCCCCTCCTTATTCATTTTTATTTAAAAACATGATAAGACCGAAGCCCTTAACGTGCAATTAAAAATAATGCAGTATTTCTATACCAGAGATATTTTTACGCAATGTTTCTGTCAGGCTGTTTTTGAACACAAGGTTTGAAGAGAATGAACAGCAGCACTGCCTTAAAAACACAATCACACAAAAAAAGAAAGATGTAGTTAGATATGTTCATTTTCACAGATTGAACAGTAAGAAAATGTCATTGTCATTTCATGCACATGTCGGTTTTTTAGTCTTGTGGATGTACTGTATATCACAAAGATCCCAGTTAAACCTTTTCATAAAAAGATGTTTTGTCAAATTGGGTGCCACTAGATGTCACTGTAAAACGTGTATTTTTCTGCTGTTGGGAATAGTGATATACAGTATACTAAACCTGAAAAGTCTAAATACTGTGCTATAGACTAAAACTATTAGAAACATTTGATGGACTTTAGTACAATGCAGTGTTTCAGCACTAAGGCCTTTGGTACTGACCTTTGGTAGCAACTTCGCTGAAGGTGGTTGGAGCCCTTTAGCAAGTCGTAAGACAGCAGCTAACTGCTGAATGACTTTGTTACTCAGCTTGGAAGCTGGCTGTTCTGCTGTTGACACCCATTGTGTCTCCATGCTGCGGACAGTGCTGCAAGGTTTGAAGCCTTAAGACCTAAACAGCTAAGGGCTTTTGTTTTCATCCCAGGCTGTATCACCAACAATGCTTTCATCTGTGAAGAAAAGAGTAGGAAGACACACTGCTGTCTGGTTTCATAGCAGTAAATCAGAAACAATTAATCATTACCACCACACTTCACTTTTTCATATTTTGCTTTCTTTAGGATAAAGGCATTAATCCATAATACCGCCATCTTTGTAAACTCAGAAGCAAAGCCAGGCTGGGCCTGGTCAATACTGGGATGGGAGACCTGTAATCAAACCCAGGTTGCTGCTGTACTGTAAGTGATCTTGGTGTACCAGGTCAGTAGGTGGTATTCATTCCTCTGTTTAAGATTTCAAACCAAAGCCCATGTGAGGAGACATGGGGCACTGTGCTGTAGGAGGTGACATCCTTCAGATAAGAAGTTAAACTGGGTCCCTGATCACTTGATTATTAACTGTCCAAGGGCACTGTTTGTAAAAGTAGGGATGTTAACCCCAGTGCCCTGGGGCTATACTGCATTGGTGAATTAAACTCCTTTGGTATCATTTTCTATGAAAAGCACTATACTGCATATGCAAGGAAATATAAAATTATAATTTAAAATGTAATTATAACCACAATAAATCTGAGAATAGCTCACTTTGCACATCACTAAAAACAGAGATTAATTGACAAGGGTGTTATAGGTACTGCTCACATTTGAGTGTTTTGCTTGTTGAACATGCTGAAGTCTTTCTTAGCCTCTGGAGTCAATATTGAAATGAAGGCTCCCAATTTAATGTTTTTTTTTTAACATTTTGATCAAGCTGTAGTGCATTCGGCGATATGTTCAGCTCTAAAGGTGTCCACGTAATACCTCATTCACCTCACTTTGAAGCAGTGAAAAACTTACTGTGGCGAAGTTTTCTTGGCCACCCATTCAAATTACAGAAATCATAAAATGTTTGACTCGTTGTTGGACTAAGGATAAAGATATGGATATTTGATAAATTGAATCTTTCATTACGGCTCTAACAATAGAAAGCATGGGCATCCGACTTCTTCAAAACCCACTTCTTTTCATTGTCTCTCCTTTTCATTGTCTCAAGTCAAAACAAGCTACTTTCTATTCTTTCAGACTCTTGGACATGAAGTGAGGATAGGGCCTTAACAGTCTCACCAGTAATACAGTAATAATGGTGAAGATCCCATTTTAATTTCCATAGTGCTGTGGCATTTGGCAAATTTCTGATGTAAAGGCTTTGCTTGAAATCAATTTGATCTTCAAAATGGCAACTTTGACATCTTTAAACGATAAAATATCTACTTAAAAATTAAAAGTCACCAAATGGGAAGGGGGTTCAGAAAAGCAGCAGGTATACTAGTAATCCTCTCTGGGGAGTTCTGTCCAGTTGAATTGAAGTAATCTTTGAACTCCACAGTTTTCCGCAGAGAATATGCTCAAGATAACCTTTTTGGATTGCGGAATGCCATTCCTTCTGTTTCTTGGTGATGGTAATTATTGAATCATTCTTCATAAAGTAATTGTTTTGTTGAACCATTAGGGAACTGTGGGAGAAACATTAAGGAACTGTGATCGTAGAATTATGTGCTTTGAAGTACATTTTGAAACTGTTCAGGCTGAGTCCAAAGCAACAGTTTACAATTCTGGAAAACAGATTTTGAAGGGATGAAACACAGTTTAAGAGAAGTACAATGAGATAGGACAGATTGGAAATCAGTGGAAAGCAGATGGCAAAGGTTTAAACAGATTCTGCTTAAAGCATGGAACATATTTAGCCCAAACGTGTGTAAATTAAAAGCTAACAAACAATACCAGTAACAATACCAAAAACAATACAATTAGGAAAACCATAAAGAAAAAAGGAGTGTTTTATAAAATCATTAAGAAACATGAGGATCCAGTTAATAAAGAGTTGAATGTAGTGGAAGCACTGGTAAGAAATGATATTAGAAAGGACAAAATAGAAAGTTAAAGGAATATTGCAATGGAGGCTAAAATAAAAAAGAGTTGTTTCAGCACAACAAAAAAAAGCAGATAAAATATGTCTGGGACAAAAAACGATAATCTTTTACACAATAAATGGAAAATGTCTGATGTACTAAAAGAGCATTTCAGTCAGATACAGTATTCACCATGAAAGAAGTCACCAGCATGCCTCAGGCAGCAGAAGTACAAGGTTCTGTATTGGATGCTACTAGTACAGAAGAGGGAGAAGAGTTTCAGATGCTAGAAGCACTCGAGATTAATAAATCCCTGGAGCATGATGGTATCTTACCAATTGTACTCAAGGAAATGAGAGATGTTACTCAGAAACCATTGCTTCAACTCTCCCAACAGTCACTTAAGACTGAAGTAATACCCATGGCCTGAAGAACTGCTAATGCAGTACCCATTTATAAAAAGAGTGAGAAAACTGAGCCAAGTAATTACAGACCTATAAGCCTGACTTCTATTGTAAAGTAATGGAAATGATTATAAGAACTACAGTAAACTATACAATCACATATATGGAATTCAGAAAAGGTGGGTCTTGCCTAACTAACTTGATAGAGTTCTTTGAATAAACATCAGTGATGGATACATAGGGCATACAAAATGGTGTAGATAGATTTTAAGAATTCCTTTGATCAAATCCCTATAAAAGGTTCATTCTTAAATTGCAGATGGTGGGCAGTCAGGCAAATTGGGGTGACAGAATAAGTGGAGTGCCGCAGGGATCTGTGGTAGGGCCGGTGGCTCTGTGACTAAGGCTGAGGCTGGAAGGTTGCCGGTTTGTATCCCGCGGCCGGCAGAGGAATCCTTCTCTGTTGGGCCCCTGAGCAAGGACCTTTACCCCAGCTGCTCCAGGGGCGCTGTATAAATATCTGACCCCAAGCTTCTCTGTAGATCTCATGGAGAGCAAGTTGGGGTATGCGAAAAGACAAATTCCTATTACAGGGAATTGTATATGGCAATTAAAAGTAATCTTATCTGATCTTCTTAATTTATACAGTATCAACGATCTAGACTCCTAAATAGTAAGTAAACTATTCGAGTTTGTAGACAATACCAGATTAAGAGGATTAGCAAACACTGTATAGCCATCGGATGACATTAAAAAAGATTTAGATAACATTCACTGCTGGATACAGACAAGTGCAGGGTAATGCATGCATGTTGTTAAAATATAAATTCTAAATACAAAATGTGAAATGCTAACCTATTAGAGGCTACTTAGGGTTTATGTTGACATCTTTCACATCTTTTAGAGACAATATGGAGATCCTTGGATCAATTAACTACTGACTACCAGACAGGCTTGATGGCCCAATGTCTTCCTCTCATTGGTAACCATCTCCTACGTTCTCATGTTCTAGAAAACGAATCAACTTTCTGTCTCTTTAAAACTGTGAATACAAGGCAGTCTTTTTCTACAGAGCTGGGAGATGTCATGTTATACACAACAACTTACGTTGATGAAATGCACAAAAACTAGTAATGTCAATGTGCTATTTATCACCTTAGATAAAGAAGAAATTAGTGTGAAAATAAGGTCATAGATCATACCAGGTTATATTAAGTGTCAAGGGAAAAATCAATGGTAGAACACCTTTTTTTCACGGCTGTGTATGAGAGTGCAGAAATACTCTAGCCTCAGGATAACAGCACTTGAGTGTAACCTGCCCTCTTAACACTGTATTATATGATGATCCGACACTGTTCTAACTGCAAAGGCATTGACTGTTTTATACAGCAAGCAGTTCGATTTATCTTGCCTTTGGAAAACGTCTGGTTTATGAGCTACAAAATGTGCCTTTTATGTGCCTCAGAAAGGTTTTATTTGAAGTGATCATGGATCAGAATTTGTTGAAATGCAGAATACAGAAACATGTCTTGGTAAATTCAGAGGGAGAGGGTGGATTAATTATATTACAGTGCATTAGGCAGGTGCAGTCTGGAAGGTCTGTCAGTAGAATTGAAATTTAAGTTGTCTCTTTTATTAAAGTTCACAGTTTGTGGAAGTGAGCAAGATTTTCCTTGTGAGGTCTTTGGAGATTTTAGTTTGCTAAAAATCAGCATAAAACTGTCCCTGGAATACTACCAGACAGAAGACATGATCGTCTTTTTACCTGCTCCAAATGGAAACAATTTCATGTGTAATCTGATTCATTGTTTGTTGAAGGAATGGGTGACTTAATTATTACTACAGTAAAGTTTATTTTGTTATTTAATTTATTATTTTTATGTGCCATGATGTTTATTATTGCTGCCTGTGTGTACTGTACATGTACATGTGTGTACCCAGCAATCAAAGGGCATTCAGCCCAGACTGTATCCAGTCATAAGCCCACTGGCTGCTGAGATCTGGAATACTGATGACTGATAATACTGATAACCTGTATTGGACTGAGCGGTCATTCACAGGAAGTTAGTAAGGCTGTTCAGACCATCTACAGTAATTGGTGGAAGCTTTGATTGACAAAGTATTTTACTCTGCCTGTTTTAACAGGCTAGAATCTTTAAATATATGGGCACAATGAAATAACTTTTGTGAATCAAAGTCATTGATTAGGAGCCAGCAGACAGCCCCACTTACACTTTGTATTTTCACCTGCATCTCTTTTTTTGTGTACTGACAAAACAACTCCAAACCTTCATTTACCACCTCTACGTTTTATCATCTGCAGACACTTCCCGGGAGTGTTTAGGAGTTGGGTTACCATAGCTCCAAGGAAGGTGACAGAATATGATAATCATGTACTATATCTCTAACTACTCTCCACAAACAAGGGTGTTCTGTGAGGGAAATTACAAGAAACGTCAATGATTTGCTGAATAAAACCTTCAGTCATCAGGTATGAGATTACCGGTAGCTACAGCAACAAAAGTTGCTGAGGATGTAAATGGAAAACAAACTAAAGGGAAGACAAACTGATTATATGAAAGTCGAAAATTCATTGTTTTCCTAATGGGCACTCACTGTTGATTTCAATTTTCCATGAACTCTGTACACATAAGAGTGAATAGCAACATCTTGTTTAGAATATGACATGATAGGAGATTAAAATTAAATACAGGACAAAAATCCCAGAATGGACACTAAACCATGAAAACTGACCCCAAAAAGCTCTCTTGATAAAGAAGTTGTCAAACTTTTGTGTAATACATTGTAGTAAGAGCGTTATGGGTTGGGGTTTAAAAAACAGAGGCATAGTAAAGGCAAATTTTGATCTACAGCACCCTCAGACCGGGGACTTCCTGCTGTGTGGTGTGTGAGAGATGTACTTTAGCTAGGGGTACGGACAGAGTGAAGGGAATATTAAATTAGCCAGAATTTAGAACGCCAGACTTGGTAACCCGAAAATATTGCACCAATTGGGGGTACAAGTTCTTTGAAGAAAATGCCGCACTGGAGAATGCATGGACCCAAGCTGAGCTCCAGTGTTGGGAGTCTCGGGTTTGTCTTCACACGCTGTAATTTCACGGCCCATATGCACCCAGGAGGCTGCGTTGGCCCCGTGATTGTGCCCAAAATTCAATGCAGGTCATTAGCGTTTGGCTGAAGCTGCCCTTATCTTGGCATTTCCGTCAATCCCCTTGTTAGACAGCCCCTGTTCTTCATTAGGGTGGGTGTGTGGGTGCAGAACGCCCCAACAGAAGCCACATTTCAAGGCTGCTGTCTTTGGCAGTGGGACGTCTTGGCAAGCCATCTTGAGATCACTTGGAGAAAAAGCATTGCCGTACATCAATCCAACATTGTTCATTCATTTTTACCTTTAATTTTACTAACACAGGACATATTCAAATAGTTTAATGTGGCAGATTCAAATTGCTTAGGATGCGTGTTAATGGCAAAGTAGAGCTGAAATGGCACAAAGCTGTCATCATCGAGCAGCTGTGAGTTATTGACTGTAAACATAAAAACAGCAAAGAATATGTCTTTCTGAGTTGTAAGGGCTTCCCTGTCACACATGCAGGATGTCTTCAAATTCAAGAAGCAGTTACCAGTAATTCATGCGAGGAACACAGACAGCCTTAGAGAGGAAACCAAGACAACTGGATTTCAATCATGACAATGTATTAGACTGGCTTAAAGTTATCTTGGTCACTTTGAACAGTTTATTTCTGTTATTTCTGTTTATTAGTGTTATTTCTGCTTGTATTGTATTACTCTCTCTGTCACCCTGTATGGTGTGGAACAGCTGGCAACAACGAGTGAGAGATCAACGCAATCATTGCTGCCAGTTTGATATAATAGTTCGATATGATCTCTGTATGGTCATCAAGTCTGAGGTATGAGAGGGTGAATTAGTTACAGCCTGTGACAAATGTTTAGAGGTTTTACATTTTGCTTTATAAATGCTTTACTATTATTTCCATGTAGGGCATTGGAGTACTGTATATCTAATTATTTAGTGATGATGAGGAATTGTACAGTATAGCATAGTAGTATGGTATAAACAATATCTACATCTACTGTACTGTTTATCTTTCAATTACTTCCATGCTCCCATTGCTTTTAGCAAGCAATGATAAAAACTCAGAATCTCACAGTGGAGCACAAATTGTAAACTAATGAAGCAAATAGTTCAAAATCATTACAAAGAGCTATAAACTGCCGTATATTCTTTTATTGTCTACTTCCTGTACGGTTACTTGAAATAAGATCTCTCATTCAAATAACTCACTCTTGTATTTTTTTACACTTTTATCCGTTTTAAAATGGATGTACTGTAGTATATATTGCCTTGTTAAAATTTGAGAATGAAATAACAAAAGGAATCTCTAGTGACAATTACATTACTAGTGGGACTAATGTACCAGAGCCCCTGTGGAGTGACTCCTTGTAATGCAAAGACAGACCTTCATTAATAACGAGCATTGCTACGGAAACGTGCCTGAACACACTGTTGACATCATCACTGTCATCTAAATGGTGTCTCTTTGGGAAGATTTTCCAGTTAGCAACATGATCAGAAACCCCAGGAGACCACGCAAGCAAAGCAGCAAGAAAGTTCTAGCCTGCACGGTATTTTGAAGGCTAGAAATTACCTTTGAGAAATTACTTTAATTACAAAAATGCACATTTTTCTTTTTATAATGTCATCAGAGAGTTTATGTTTGAGTGAAGCAAGGCAAGATAACCAATTGTGAATTTTCATTGCAGCTTTCTGATTTGTGAGCATCAGCTATCAATGTTAACCTAAAGGTTAACCATGAACAAGTTTCTGTTTTATTTAACATTGTGAACTTAAGGCGACAACGTACAGTACGATAGTTTTTCTATATCTGCAAATGTGGAGGAGAGAGGTTTAATAAAGAACGCTGTAACTGGATTATTACACGTTCAATATTTATTTAGTTATGGAAGTATGTTTTATGATTCATGATTTATCGACTGTGTAGAGATAAAGATTAAAGCATGGTGAAGATTAAAATCGAGGCACGAATGAGAACCAGTCTCAGCTACAGTAGGTCAGCTGCTCTTCTCTGACTTCGTGTCATTCAGGAATCTACAGTGGAATTCTGGAATACACTGTAGTCATCTAGATTCTGTCTCCTCAGCTCATGTGTGGAGTGTAGTGCTGGGATAAAGGCTGGAGAATGTTAACACACTCTCAATTGTTTGTGTATCTTATCTATTACAACAGCCAATGCTCTTCACTAGTGGCCTGGGTTCCTTGTTGCTCAGCAAATAAATAAATAAACTGAATAGGAACACTTCAAGTAACCATGTCTGTAAAAGCCTGTTGGAATCCTGGGTATGACAGGAGCCCAGACATTTTTTTTATGTTAAAAAACAAAGGCCAGGCTTTGCGTATATAGCAGTCATCTGGAAAATGAGTAAAAGTTTTTCAGATGCTTTTGTGAACTAAATCCCAGTTGCACTAATCAGAGCTGAGATTTTGGTTCATGTGGGAGAGTATCATAGTGAGTAGCCTCGTCAACCAATGGTTCCCTTTTCTCCCCTCTAAGCTCTACACTTTGTATCTATTGACCACGTTGCACGTTATAAATCAAACAGACTATTTTTCTGCTGTAAGTGGCTAATGAAAGCTCATTTTTAAAATCACTAAATGGTCCTGACAAAAGTATAATGAGCAAATCAATAATCCAGTGATTGTTGGTCTGGTTATACTAATATATCCTTGTAGTTCATTTTAATTCAAGAGCAGGAAAGGTCATTTCTTTTGATACCGCTCCAGCCTTGCTTTGCTTTACATGTCCAGTCAGCATATTTAAATGGAACAATTTTTGTTTGTTTCTTCTTTATTTGCACAAGATAAAAAATAATCACAGTTGACTTTTATATCAGTTTTGTTTTGGTTTTTTTGCAATAAAATTAAACAGCAAAGTGTATGCAAATTCTATATGCACGAGGAACAGATTTTTGGAGGCTTCTGTGTTATGGGAGAATGCAAGTCCACTTTTATTATTTCACTCTGTCCATCCAACCACAGATCTTAATGCATAACATACTTAACACAATTATATTCCTAATTCCCCAAGGCACATTTTACATTCATATACAGTACTGTATTATGAATACTATAAAACTATACACTGTACAGTATATAATGAAATATGAAAATATTTTTATTTCACATCGTGTAAACAGCTCTATATATTAAAGTTTATACACACTTCTATGCAAAATTATTTGACAATTTAGATACAAACAAGAGTTAAAAAAATTTGAGTATCAATAATTTCCTCAAAGCCTCCAACACTGTTTTCTTCTATAATAAGAACTTTGATTGTTGATCTTACATTTTAGACTGAGAGAGAAGAAATCAAGCTTGTCATTCAGCAATCTTTAATTCACATTGATTACAGCCTTCAAAGACGTGAGCTTAACAACTCAAAGTAAACTGTTCATGAGCAGTCAATATGAAGAGACGTAGTAGCTAATCCATCAACTTTACTAATCAAATCTAATGGACTCATTGTCAGACTTTCTTCATCATTAAAATAATTTGTTCCTCGTGAAGCTCAAAGGTTAAGGTGGTTCTACAAAGTTCACAATTGCACGTGCTCACAATTTTATTTTTTGGCTTATGATGTCCCGTTAAGTGGCCTTTGGTCAGTTCCTTTTTGAGTTAAGAATGCTAATAAACTGCTAATTATAGAACAAGATGAGGTGCTTTTCAGATACATCTCGGCCACTGTGTGTTACTGCCTCATCAATCCTGCAAAGCAGAGCACAGGTAACACTGATCACTAATCCCATAGCCCCTTGAACTACAGGGATGTACTGTACTTTACTGAGGGATTTTTGTGTTATTATAAGCAGGTTGTTGAACAAGACGAGCAGGGTGGAGGGATAACATATAATCACAAAATATTTTAAATATTTCAATGAATTGTTCAACTAAGATAAAAGTGCCATCCTATATATAGAAAGCATTGAAAATGTTTTGCTAAATGGGTATCCAGTGAAGCCACATTGTTAATTGCTTTTTAAAGGGAAGTATTTTGCAAGAAATGCAGAAAAGGCAGAAACACAAAAAATCCATTATATCAGGATTAACTGGTAGTTTAAAACAAAATGGTTAAATCATCAGTACAAGATAGCCATAGAACTATGTTTCCTCTTGCACAATGAATGAAAAGCACTAAGTGAAGAGCAGAATAATTGAAACAATAATAAATTAAAGTACTCTACAGGAAATGGGGATCACCTCCTCCACTACCAGTGTGCAGCCATAGTGTGCCAGTATGTTCACCACACTCCAGCTCTCAGTGGGGAGGAGGACAGAGTGATGAAGCCAGTTCATAGATGGGGATTATTAGGAGGCCATGATTGGTAAGGCCAGGGGCAAATTTTGTCAGGACACTGGGGTTAACACCCCTACTTTCTTTTTTGAGAAACACCCTAGGATTTTTAATGACCACGAAGAGTCGGGACCTTGGTGTTTTGTCTTATCTGAAAAACGGTGCCTTTTTTTACAGCATAGTATACCCCACCACTATACAGGGGCCACAGGGTGAGCACCCCTTACTGGCCCCACTAACACCTCTTCCAGCAGCAACAGCTTTCCCAGGAGTCTCCCATCCAGGTACTGACCAGACTTACACCTGCTGAGCTTCCGTGGGCTGCCAGTGGTGAGTTGCAGGCTGATATAATGGTGTTGGTTACAGTACGTAATTGAAATCTCTGAGCCTTTTGCACATCAGTGTAACTTTTGACATTCACAGGGATACTACATAAAAATTCCACAAGTCATAAACACAGAAAGGCTGGGATGTGTTTTGAGTTTTATCTTTTAAAAGCAGGTGCTTATCAGTTTTAGGCTGTTCTTTTCTTTGCTGTTTTTTTCTGGTCAGACATACTGTATAGTACATATATAACATCGCTCTGGTCTCTGGATTCAGAGTGCCTGTTGGGTAACAAGGCCAGAATATCTGTCCCCACAGCTCTGTGTTTTAGTCCATGAAATTGTTCAGAGAGAGGATCTCTTGCTTTCTTAAGGTTCGTTTGTTGTGTGGGTCCTAGAAGAGGCCTGTATCCTAGTGCAAAAGGGCAGTTTACAGACTTTAGTGTGGTGGCTGTGGCTTGGGTAACAGGTGCAGTTGCGCTCTGCCCTTCCCTTCCGGGGTTGGATCACAGTTGCTCGGTTCAGGCCCATAGAGCACCAGTTTCTAGCCAAAGGCAAACTCCTCCTGCTTTGAGGGAATTGTAAAAGAGTTTGGGCTAAAACAATAAAATGAATCATTGCATCTCGGCTCCGGTCCTTTTCGGGGACTGTTGGTCTCTTTGGAACTTTCCCTCCGGTCTCAGATCTGCACCACCTTGATTCGGGTGGTGAGAGCTCTAGTGATGACCGCTGACTCACACTCACCATTTCTGCTCATTCTGTTGGACGTTAGTGCTGCCGTTGACACTGGCGGCAGTGATATGCTGCGACATCGATTACAGAACTTTTGCAGGTCTCTGGTGGTGCTTTTCTAAAGTGGTTTGCTTCTTAGTTGTCTAACAGAAAACAATTTGTTACCTTGGGCGGGATTAGTTCTGAAGTCAGCGGTGTTATCCCAGGCATTCCTCAGGGATCTGTTTCGGCACTTATCCTATTTTAGATCTAATGCCACCTCTGGGTCAAATAATTATTCATCATGACATTTGCTATCACTGCTGGGCTGATGACATGCAAATGTATTTGTATGCTAAAACTGATTTTTATTTTTATATGTTTCTATGTTAAATACATGTCCTACAGTTATTCAAAACAGCACTCAGCAAAGGTTTCACTGTTATGTGACAATAAGACTATTGTCTTATTAAGACTATTTATTGTCTTCTATGCATCAGGGCAGTGCAGCTAGAGATCTCAGACCAGTTTTTGATGGTTGTGAGATTATTCCTGAGAAAATGTTTGGAAATCCCCGATATAATCATGCGATGTACAGTTTTTTTTTACCACGACACCCTTGTTAAATTGAAACTGGTCTTTTCTGAAATAACCAAAATGGTTTATATTTATCAATTCACTTTTTTGAGATGCAATGGGGTATGAAGTAGAAAAAAACAATGAGTAATCAGTGTACGTGATATAGTTTGCAGACCCCTCTTGTATTAACACAATTAAGGGAATAATTAGAATCAAATGGTTAATTGAGTAACAAGTAATCAAGGACTGAGTTTGAGCACTGAGTTAGAAACTTTATGAATTTGGTATCCACCATATACTATACTGTAGGTTTATGAATGTGTTTTGCTTAAGCATCTGATCTGCAGGCTTCTCTTACTGGAGCTTTTTTGGAGGATTTGTATGGGGTGGAGAATATAATTGTATTTTGTTTTGTATTTTATTGTGGTTGGGAAATAAACAGTTGAGGTACAGTATGAGTCTTAGCAAAGTCAAAAGAACATAATCATATTCAGTATTTCCAAAGGCTGTGAAATACTTTATGCTTTAAAATATTTTAATGAAAGCTGTCTTAGAAAAAACATTCTTCTGGGAAAGGAAAACAGGCAACTCTTACCAGTTGTTTTTACCAATGATTTCCATTCTTAAAACCCCTTGGAGGTCGCCAAAAAGATCTGTGGAAGCCTTCGTTGTACAGTGCATTCTGTATTGTATTAAACAGTTTGTCAAAATGCATTTGCCCCTACGCTGCACTTGTGTTACCTTTGGATAATTTGTATGCCCATGCAACACCCATAAATACTCGTTAGGGTAAAACAGCCCTGGAGCCCTGACAGAGTGTGACACACTGTATATTGTCTGTTTACACTTGAAAGAGATCACCAGAGTAAGTAACTTATTATTAACTCTTCAAGGCTGACTAACTCCCAGAGGAGTGCAGTAAGTCAAAGAGAAGTCATCTTCGCTGCCTAAATAGTAGCCAGAAAGCTGCCTGGAAATATTGATTTACTTTCTAGGCCATTTAGGCCTTAATGGCAGAGAAAAGCTGAAGTGCTCTTTTAAACCTCTCTCTCCCTCTCACAATCGACGTTTCGTGAAACAAACTGGTTTTTCCATATTTTTGAGCATTTGTGTTTGAGCTCCACATACAACAATTCACTGTAAATTGACTTTTTTCAATGCCACTTTTTACTATTTTGTGGGCTATTTTCAAATATATAATTGTGAGCTATATATAAACAAGATTACACAGAGGATGCTGTGAAATGACACAGTAATTTCTGATCTCCACTGTCTACAACAATTATTCAAACAGTGCTTCACTTCTTCTTTTATTGTAATTATCTGGATTAAATTCAAATGTTACAAAAATAAGATGCACATTCATGTTTTATGTTTTTAGGCAATTTATGAGTCATAAAACATTTTTAACTTTCAATAATTTTAATCCTCCTTTTAGTAGGCACTGGAAATATGTAACGAAAGAGACTACTCATACTAAACATACTGTACTATAGTACGATTCCCCTTTCAAAATAAATGTGGAATTAAATCTTTCTTATCACATTATTGTATTAAAATATTTTTATCCTGATATTAAGGTGGCCTCAATACATACTGGAATGAGTGATTTATGTAGCTACTGTACTATATGTCATGGTATCCCTAATATTTAACAGAAAATTGCACAAAAACAACAACGGTACTATAGCATTAAAAAGATAGATGGAAACATTCACAGGACACTACATTTGTTTAATTAATTAACATATTTGCATCTGGTTACCAATTCAATACGATGCTTTTTTCATACTTGTCTGATCCTTCTAGAAAAGTTTGGGAGTGGAGCATTTATATTCTCTTTCTAATCGCATTTTCTTTTATTTCAGAATGAAGAACAAGTTTTGGTACTTTGAATTTGGCACTTCTGAAACCTTTTCTGCCACCTGTAAGAAGCTTCATGAATTTTTGGAAGTTGAAGTAAGTGCAAAAGTTGTACTATATATGGGGCAACAACATAGATTTTGTCTGCTGCAAAAAGTAAAAATGCAAATAATGAGACATTATAGGTCCCGTGGATGGGCACTAAAACACAGGTATTACAAGTTTAAATGGCTGGTTTAAAAACTCAAATTACAGGGTGATCTCTAAGGTCCAGTCAGTACAGATAATACAGTAAGTATACTATAGTCCAGACAGCACTCAAAATACAGGGTGAGTCCTATAGGCCAGACAGCACTCTGAATGCAGGGAAAGTCCTATAGTCTGGAGAGCACATAGAATGCTGGGAGAGTCCTATATTACCTACAGCACTCAGAATGAAGTGTGAGTCCTACAGTACAGTGCACATAGCAATCAGAATTCACAGTGAGCCCTATAGTCCAGACTACACCAACAAAGCAGGAAGTGGCCTATAGTCCAGATAAAACTCAGAATGCAGTGAGAGTCCTATAGTACAGATAGCATAGATATTATAGGCAGTCTACGTGGGCAGAAAGCACTTCAAATGAAAGGTGAGCCCTATAGTCCAGACAGGACAGAATATAAATTGAACTCTATAGTCCAGACAGCACTCTGAATACAGGGTGAGGCCTATAGTCTATACAGCAACAAGAAAGCAAGGAGATCCCTAATCGTCCAGACAGCACTCAGAGTGCTGTGTGAGTCCTGTAGTCTAGACAGCACTCCGAATACAACCTGAGCGCTAGTCCGGACAGCACAGAGAATGCATGGGGATCTCTATAGTCTAGACATTATCTAGAATGCAGACATAGTGTAGACAGTGCTCAGGATGCCAGGAGAGCCCTATAGTCCACACAGCAAAGATAAGGCAGCTCAATAGTCCAGACAGTACTCAGAATGAAGGGTAAGTCCAATAGTCTTGTTAGCTCTGGGAGTCATTATTCAACAGGCAAACATCTGGTGTTGGTTTGGCTTGAATTGGTTAAGTATCCTTAATACTAATTCCCTACACTTGAAGTATAGACTGCTTTTCTGGACACTCCGCTCAAAGCCCTTTAAAGGTGATGGGGACTCCCCTCCACCACCAGCAATGTGCAGCCCTACCTGGATGATGCGACGGCAGCCAAAGCGCCCCAGTGTGCTCACCACACATCAGCTCTCAGTGGGGAGGAGAAAAGAGTGAAGGCAATGAAGGCAGTAAAAAGATACAGATTATTGGGAGACCATGATTGGTAAATCATCGGCACATTTTGTACAGCATCCCCATCACTATACTGTTCCATTAAGACCCACACAGACCGCAGACCATTCAAAGACGGGGATTATTAGGAGGCCATGATTGGGAAAGGCTAATGGGAGATTTGGCCTGGATGCCGGGGTAACACCCCTACTCTTTTCGAGAAACGCCCTGGGATTTCTTTAATGACCACAGAGAGTCAGGACCTAACTTTTACGTCTCATCCGAATGACGGCGCCTTTTTACAATAAAATGTCCCTGTCACTATACTGGGGCATTAGGACCCACTCAGACTACAGTGTGAGTGCCCCCTACTGGCCCCTTAAATACCGCTTCCAGCAGCAACCTTAGTTTTTCCCTGGAGTCTCCAATCCAGGTGCTGACCAGGGTCACACCTGCTGAGCTTCAGTGGGTTGCCAGTTGTGAGTTGCAGGGTGATATGTCTGCTGACTCTTAAACTACATCCTCCTACAGACTTTCAGTATGAACTCCGACATGCAGTATATTAAATGCCTCAATTACTTTATTATCAAATTGTGGCCCATTTATCCTTCTTCATCATTCACTGTGGAGTTACATTTGAACTTGTCATATCCAAGAAGAAAATTATATGTGAGTAGAGAAACAGGGCAGAGAGGATCTCAAGGTATGAGTCATCTGAATTTACTCTTGTTGGTGCAAAGTGTAATGTTGTTCTTCAACATTAAATATCCTCAACAGGGGCATCAGTAGGTGAAGGGTTTGTTTTTCGGAAATATTGCAACACAAAGCGTGCAACTGGACTAAACCTAAATCAGGAATTTTAAAATCAATAAGATTAACCTCTTTGTAACACATTTGAAAGAACTCATCTGCAAAGAGAAAAAAAGGATATTGGGACTGTTTTTCATCTGTTCTTATCTATTAATCATGTATTAAATCATCTATTAATCTAGTTATCTGTGAGAGACTAGTAGGTCTGAATGGTACAGGCAACAAAAGATAGCAGTATATTGCCAGCCAAATGTATCCACCCTCCATTGCATTTTGTTTTCGTATGATTTTGGCAGAAATTTGTCGTTCAACATGTGGTTGATTATTTTAATGTTCACATGATGTGTGATCATACTGTAGCTGAATGCTTAATTTTCACTGCTAGCCTTTTCATGGTAATTCAGTGATAACATAGGACGATGTCTTATACAATTAAATACAGAGGGCCCAGCTTCTGCAGTATTTTAGACCCTGTAGTTTACCTCGGGTATGAAAGGAGATTCAGATAATTAGCTCATTGAACTACCTGCTGTGTTTAATATTGGGTGATAATGGAACCCAGTCCCGTCCAATCTCTCTTCACAATACACCCCTGTTTAAGGAACTCCAGTTAGTGTCAAGGACTGAGGCCCCCATTAATTAACAGCAGGGGTATACCAAAGGTATTAGATTGAATGCGTATCATTTATTTAAACAGTAACATGCTTAAATATGAATCAAGATGTGGCTGACTTAAATGAGGCATATTTCAGAAGCTACAGGTCATGGCTTGCAGAAGACCCCCTTCTGTTTGACATTTCTAGCTTGTCAAAGATCAAATTATTTTAATTTAGGCTGCAAATTATATGGAGTAAATGCTTCTTTGTAGGAATTCCCTGAGGGGATTTGACTTTTTTTGTGACTGCTGCTTGTCAGTCTACAAGAGATATAATGCATATGCAAATAAGTTTAAAAATATGTATCGGCTAATTACACAAACAATAGATTCCACTTGAGGACAGCGGGGGGCCCTGACATCCAGGGAGTGTTTGATTCATTGAGACCTGCAGTGTTATTTACATAAGATTATTTTTAATTATGAAATTAATTTTCTTTTTTTGTTTGACGCGTTCTCAGAACATATGTTGAAACTCACAAATAACACTGCGGTAATATAAATGACCTGGCAAATGTGAATGCTTCCATTAGAGAAGACACAAAGTTAGTCAAAAAGTGTCAATAGACATGCCGGTTCTTCCACAAAGATCTGCCACATATTGGCTCAGTGTGTCACAATTACTGTCTGAAGTCATTTAGTTGCTTGGCGTGTGGAGGCCCTCATCTTTTTCACTCTGAGAGGTGCATCAAAAGCAATGAAATAACAACTCTTCTCAGGATAATGCTAAACTATAGCTTACAAATTATATATACTGTGCAAATAGAGAGAAAGAAAAGAGAAACGTTGACGGTTGGGCGAATGAAGCGCTGAACGAAAATGCCACACCAGACGTGGTTTCTGCATTCTAAATTTGTAAAGCTTCAAAAAGGCAGTGTCTTCAAACAGTAGTGTGTCTCATACAATTACTATGCAGTAATGATGGATAAACTCCTTCCGAGTGCCATCTAAACTGTCCAGTGTGTTTTTCTACTCTTTGTTATTTCCCTGAATCCGCATCGCAGTGTGATGGGATCCAGCTCGATTTCAGCAACATCTCTCTGGAAGGGATCGCAGTTCTCAACATCCCAAGCATGCATGGGGGCTCAAACCTCTGGGGGGAGTCGAAGAAGAGGCGCAGCCACAGGCGAGCTGGCAAGAGGAGCCCCGAAAAGCGCGTCCCCATAGTGGATCCGAAAGAGCTCATGTTCGCAGTTCAAGGTACAGTACAAAGAGGCGGCCGGGTCCGTCATCGCCTGGTTTCAGAATGTTTTAGAATCATCACTGAGATAGGCAGGTAAGCTCTAACCGCTAAAGAGCAAGGCCGAGCCTTCTCATGTTGTAAAAACTAAAGACAATAAAGATACCTCCCACGATTATGGACCTAATGTTGGTGACTTTTCAATATCATGGCAAAACGTAAGCCGATGTCACCCTTTATAAGTTATTTGCACAGCTATTTTCCAGAGGAATTTGCATTTAATTCATAACATTAGATCTTGCCTACACCTAATATTGAGAAACGTTGTTTTTTTATTTAATTAAGAAGGTGGATGGAAGAAAACTTTTCTCATACTCTGTGGTCAAGTTTTAATAATTCACTAATGCCAGGTTTAATCACTAGCAGAAGATTGTATTGGGGCACACTGTAACCCTGTTTTCTGTCAGTGTTTCACAATGTCATACTACTGCTAATGGTTTCTGTAAGTGCCAGTGGACAGGACTCTCTAATAGGAACAGATTGAGCAGATCAAATTTGGTTAGCTGTTATATGGCAAAGAAGGAATCCTGAATACATTTACAGTACATTACAAATACTCTGAAGTATCTTAAAATGTTCTTATTAGGCTTTTTCATCATGTGCGCTATTTTAAATTCATTTATTAGATAAATTATTTTTAACACTGGTGTAGTTAATAATAATTATAATAATTAATAATAATAATTGCTTACACTTACTGTATATAGCGTTTTTCTGAACACCCCACTCAAAGCGCTTTACAAGTAATGGGGACTCCTCTCCACCACCACCAATGTGCAGCATCCACCTTGGTAAGATGAAAGTTGGTAAGATAAAACTGAAAAAGTTAAAGCTAATGTATTATAACTTTTCAATGCACTTTTTATTGATAGTGAAACCTCTGTTTCTTTGAATTAATACTTATCCAGTGCCTAAACGCAAATGGATTTTGCTCCAGATGTAACTATTTCTTGTCAAGTATTAGTAGGTTCAGTAAGTAATCAGTCACAATGTAAACAAGAATTCCTTTTGTTTTAACGGCAACAATCAGCGGTCACTCTCTTTCAGTGCTCTTGTTTCAAGCAGAATCTCAAGTGGTAACCACTAGGACTTCTCCAAGATAACTGAAGGATTCCTTAAAATACAGCAGCAATGTCCAAAAAAGAGGCAAAGAAAATCAAATAGACTCCAGAGCCTTAATTTTCACAAGCATCTGACGGGTTTTGAACATGACAAGTCAAAGGGAGATCTACAAATGATGGATCCCTGATGAGGTTTCACAGTTCTGGTGGGAAATCATGGTAGAAACACTTGCTTTTTTTCACTATGCTTTTGAGGCGATGCCAGGAATGAGTTTTAGATTGAAGCATATCTTAACTCTCCTATGATTCTTCTCAGAGAAATAATGGCTATTTGGTATTGTGTTCTTTAGACTATTCAGTCATCGAGCTACAGACATTTTTTAAAAGGGTTCTTTTAAATGCTTTTTGGACATTCTTTTTTTTCCTGTTTAAAAAACCTCCCACCCAACCAGCTACACTTCAGTCTGTTCAAAGTGCATCTTTTGTGTAAAACATGTTTAATTCCAGGCTGCAACATAAATTGTTCCAGTAATTTCAAAGGGTGTATTGTACATATAACAAATGATGTGTTGGAAATTATAGCATTTTAATATTCTGTGACTTCACCTGTTACTTTTTATTTATTACTTGATTATTATTACTGTATCTAATGTACGTTATTATAGTCTATAATTACTTATTTGATATAGCCTCTTTGATCAAAACAAGAATTTCCATTATCTTATTTTGTGTACTTATAACTGAGGATTGCGGAAGATTTCTTGGTCTTTAATTTTAGTCAATACTTGTACAGCACTGATAAATGCAGCTATTTGTAGCATGCATGTCCTCTTTTATATCCCCCAAAATCATCCATTTTAGCATCTGTTCTACCTAGATCTGGAGACGCCAAATAACTCAAAAAGGAGGAGAGACTGCAGTTGCTTTAAAGATTGTATATTATAAGAACAGAGGGTGGGTGATCAATTAATTTATAGCTGAAGTAGTGTTTCTCCTGCCTCATCCATAAATCTAAGAAAATCAATTGGTTTGTGCAAAATTCTCTTACTGAACCGAAAAAGGCACTTAGAGAATCCTGTCCTTGTTGTTGCACAGATCCTGTCTCAAGGTTATAGCCTATGTCACGTTAGAAGGTAGGAACTGAAATAAAGAGTGCATAAACGAAAAAGTGCATTAGCCCTCTAGTCCAAGAACAGAGCATGGAACAACCTTATAACATCTGCCACCTTTCCAAAGCTGTTACATTTTTTTCCAGGTGACACTAGGAGACAAACACTTCAGGTAGAATAAAAATATTCCCGATAGAGTTTGTTGAAAGTAAATTATTAAGTACTTGTATGGTGTGAGAAGAAGTAATGTTCTGTGACATCTGCCTAGGAACCATGCCAAGTGAATGTTCAGTGCATGTCCCATTCTAATGCAGCAGAGTTTGTCAGCTTACTGTATATGAACAAAGTTTAAAGGGCATACCTGGTGAAAGGCATTGGCCACGAAACTCAAAAACACTCTGGAAATGAAAGAAGAAATGCACCAAGAGAAGACCTCTGGAAAGGGTAATAGGTGCAACATGCAAACTGAATAGTGATTTCTTGTCGCTACATTTCTAAAATGGGAATGATATCATATTAAATATAATTTACACCCCAATGCAAGTGGACCAAGTGAAGCACCAATATTAAAGGAAATGTCTTGTGGACAACAGTAGAAGTATTAGTAGCAGCTATAGTAGCAGTGGTAGAATTGGCTGTAATGGTAGTCATATTAGTGGGAGCAGTAGTGGTATTTGCAGTGCAATAATAATAGCAATGGTATATTTGAACAATAGCAATATCACTCTTTCTTAGTGTATCCAGGGGCCACAGCACGTACTTGATAAATAGATGTTTTTCAAAAATTTCCAGTTCCAAACGTATCTTAGATAGACATCTTTTATTCAATGTCCTTCACGTATGTCTGTGTACTAGTTTCTTGTTTGCAGTTTTAAATGCTCTAACACGTAGCTTCCTCTTGTGCCCTCTGGTTCGTGTTTCACTGTTGGGGGACACACATGTAAACTACGTATGAAGAAGAGCAGATGCATGGTTGTTCTGATATCGCATTTACAGTAATTTTATACAGTATTGCTGTAATTTATGATACTGGATACAGTAACTTGTTACGAATAAATTAGAAATTGAAACTAATTTAAAGCATGAGAAAGTTAAAATGATTCTCTCAAGCTACAGAATGCATTGAAAAGCGAATTTACGACGATTGTGTTTTGCCAATAACACTGTGCAGAGTTTCCGAAGTTATATTGGCAGAGAGGTGGCAGTTGCCTGGTTCAAAATGATTGTTGTAAAGCAGGACTTTAGTCGTAAATGTGGCTTCTAGAAACTCCAGCATCTACCCTACAGGCCAGATCTGGCTCTTAGGGGCTGGAGTGCAAGAATGCCTTTCTTGGCAATGTTCTGCCATTTGGCCAAGATAAAACTGCTCTGTTTCCCTACTTTGTTCTCATGTGTCATGGGACTGACAAGAAAATTTACCTTGTTCTCATTCCTTGGCACGAGAATCTTGTTTATTGTTTAGAAACACCGAACTGTTTTATCCGTTACAAATGCCACAGCTGCAGAGTTCCTGATCTCTTCGTTCCATTCTGTGCTTTGCTTACAAAAATAGACCCTTATATGGACATTTATTTCACAAGCGCTTTTTTACATACATAAAAAAACAAGGGATCACTTAACAGAAAAGCACATGTTCAGAATACTGCTCAGTCAATTTGGTTGATGGGGATCATGGCTTTGCAAATCAGTTTCATCAGTAGAAGAGCGTTGTATCTCAATACAGTTTCTGTTTATGTGCCAAATCTTAAAAAATCGTAAACAGAAACTGCAAAGAAAATAATGCATATTAAAACACATAAGGGAAAATTGATTTAAACCAGGTCCTGCATAGACTGGATCTATACTGGCAGGATGTACAGTACAGGCTCCATATTCCCTTGCCTGTGAGATGAGTAGACAATGAACACTGGCTCATAAACCTTGATTAATATCAGGGGGAACTGTTAGCTTTGCCTTGGACTTCCATTCCACTCTAAATTAAAACCCCTGGCCTTAATTAAGACAAAAACAATCTTTTAAATCACAACATGTTTACATTATGCTTCAGCTTGTTCTGCACTTGGATTGTGTGTTGAGCTAATGGCTTCTCTAACTGTTTTCATTGCAAAGCACTCTGGGAATCCTGGCGTGAACAGCACGTCAGAGTAAATTATTAATTTACTATTGTAGTAGTGCAAGACAACCCCCATGCAAATCTAAGCACTGGGATCCTTTCAAATGGTGAAGTGCAATTTTATTTTATGATTGGCTATTGGGAATTTCAAGACTTTTAAGCATAAATTTCTGGGTTTTCTATTTTCACCTTCTGTTTCACTTCAGTTAATGACCTTTTGTAGTTTATCATATGATTTATATAGTACAGATAACTATAACTATTGCATTGGTTCTTATTTTTTGGAATATTTATTTTTAGTATAATTCATGCCTTAGAATAACAATATAGTATAATTTATTTTTATAATTTGTATTTACTCCTCTATTATGGTCTATTGTTGGTGGCAACAAACAATTTTACACCAATAAAAATATTATGCATAGGCAATTAATTTAAATACGACGGTCAAAATCTAACAAAATCGTGTGCGGAGCTCCTTGTGTTGTAACTGGCAACATGCTTGCATTGACCTGAAGTTTTTTGATTATCAGGAATTACATTCAATTACCTGATAACAGTTTTGTGTTTCTCTGAGTGCTTGTGGGAACAGAATTGGTAAAGACAAGTTCTAATGGAGTCCTGGCACAAGGCCAGACACTGTCTAAAAGAGAGGAAAGATGAGGCAGGATGCAGCTGCTGCGATAAAGAGTGATTTCTGTGGAGCACAAAGATATGACCCAGTGAAGGAAGCTTTAGACTGCCAATAGAGCTTCAGAGAGCAAATGGTTTATTATTATTATTGTTGTTGTGACAGAGAGGCAAATTCCTTTTTTCTGTTTTGACTTGTCATGCTAGCACTATTTACAGTATATACAACATGTGGCTTTTGATAAATTATTACCAAATATTAGAGGCCCAGAAATGTCACATGTAGATATGGATTTAATTTTGCGGTTAAATGCAACACATATTCAAAAGCATGTGGATGATTTCGCATTCCCTTAAAAGGAAAAGAGGGCTCAGAATGAGCATGTCATTTGACTATTTTACTGTACATGCAAGGCCTTCAGAAACATGTATTAAATGTTGTTTTACTGTATACTAGAAGCACAATTCTATATTTTATATTTATTTCCATTTTTATAGTCAATACAAGAATTACTAAATGAAAGACTGTGGCATTTCAGAAAGTTGAAAATTAATTCAACTCATCTAGTTATTCTCTCCCCATTGCTTAATTTTAACTTTCCCATTAATTGATGTGAGTAAATTTGAACTTATTTTACAGAAGAATACAGAGCATTGATTTCGTTAGAAGTACAGTAGAAGGTATTATATGGGGAAAAAAAGATTACATTTCAACTGTAAGATATAATGTAGGACATTTTGTTCATAAATCAACTGAGATCTCTTGCTTTCAAAGCCAGATTAATATGTATGGTTGCGGAATTATGAAGTCCTGTTCCCCACAGACATTAACACAAATTAATGATTTTTCAAAGAAGGGTTTATTAATAATGAACTGTATTTTTAAAAAATAAGTTACGGCTTAACCACCAAGGTCTGTATCAATCTGAAATTCAATTTATGATTCTTGTCCGCAGAATACTCGTGCTTTGAGTTTATTTTGAACATTATAGTGGGGACCAGTAGGTGGCAGTCTTCACTTTAGACCAGGATCTCCAATCCATTGCTCCGGTATGGTAACCGAAGGGACACTGTGCTGTAGCAGGTGGTGTCCTTTGGGTCTTAAAAGACCCCATGGCACAGTTTGTAAAAGAAGGGGTGTACACTGGTCTCAGTTCAATTTTCCTCTGGTCTTTTGCAATCTAGCCTACTGGAAGGCCTCTCTTAAGTCAACTGGTGAAGTGATTTTGCCCTTCACTACCTGGGTGCAGAATGGCTGCTGCTCTTCAGTGGTGCATGAAGTGGGTCCACTCCTGTGTGCAAAGCACTTTGGGATCCTTTGGAATGAAAGTGCTGTGTACCCTAAATCCAGTTCATTCTTATTTCATTTTTATTATCATTCTTGATTTGCAAAATCTATATTCAAAAAGTTTTTTTAATTTGCACAGCAGTTGCTTAAATTTCCCCTGATAAAAATAAGAACATACAGCATACTGTTATGTAGTAAAAAGAGAGAAGATGTGTGTCGTGTTCCCCTTATAATTGATAAGTGATTTCTTAACTTCTGATTAATGGGGCTCTTTTAAGATTCTATGGGCCCCTACCTGAATATATCCATAACTGGATAACATTACTCTTATATATAAGCTTATTATATCATTAAGCTTATATATTGTATAAGCTTGTTATATAAGTTTTGTAACGAGAGAAGCTGTTGACCGAGGATGTCACCACAACATGTATGTGTGAAAGGTCAGCCTTTTGCTGCATACCATTCACAAAGAGCTGACATCAGCAACCGTTCATCATCCTGGCCGTTGTTTACTGACAGTGCTAATGTGAGGAGACACGTGAAGCAGCTGGGTTTATAAAAAAGGGCATGGGAGTCAGAGAGCTGTGCATACGTTCCCACACAGGCTAGCAGCAGCTCATTCACAGACAGAATAACAAGGGGAGGCTCTCTGTACATAACCGAAGCATTTCCTCCTTAGAAATATCCATGTACGGATCCTGCGCGGGACAAATTGTTTTACCTGAGGAATTACCGTCAGACTGTTATTGTTCTCAAACAAGCATAGTAAACCTTTGACAATGTTACAAACAGGTTGTAGGCGGTTTTAAGAGGAAGCCGTTCGGCCCACCAGACCCGTTTGGTAGTAGCTAACTGATCCAGGACCCATGTCCTGAAAGAAACCCAGGTATCGGGTTCAACAGCACGACCGTACAGCTTGTGCCGCCCTCCCACAACCACTCGGGTAAAGGAGTGCTTCCTGTTCTCAGTTTTCAACACAATTCCATGATGCTTAGGGATTAACCAGTATAAACACTTCCGTAGGGTGAGCAGCCAGCACGTTTGTTTAATGTTTGTTTGTTTTTTTTCCTTAAATTCTGAAAAAGTGAAACAATGTTACTGCAGTAGTTTTTAATACGTAAAGGTGAACTGCTCGTACACTTTTAGTCTGTCTTTATATCTTGTTAAACCAGCACCCCAACAGGTTTGTGAGTTTTTTTTACACAAATATTACAACATACTGTACATAAGAAAATATTGTTGTATTTTTTTCTAGAATTTTCTAGAAAATGAAGGTAAAGGGAGCTTTTACATATAAAATAGCAGCAGCATTATAAACCTCAAAAAGATGTTATTCATACTTTTTTTACCAAACCATGTAAAAATATATAAAATTGAGAATACAAGTCACTTCTTTACACATATTGTTGTGGGAACCTGAAAGAACCTACTCAGCTAAGTTGTTAATGTTTATACTGCACCTTGGCATCTTTCAAGAAACAGCTGGATGAGATCCCCAGATCAATTAGCTAATAAAAAAATGAACAAGCCAGACAGGCCAAATGGTCTCCTGTCATTCTTCTGTTCTTATGTAATTATGACAATAAAAAATAATGTCTGCTGGCTTAATGTTTCAGACAAAATAAGTTTTGAAAATTTCTAATAATGTGGTTTGGCAACATAGATATCAGTCTAAGTACAGTAAATCTGGTGTTAAAAATAATCCAATTAATTTTATAATCCAATTAATTTGGGAAAATTACTACTGAAAGCATCAAAATGTTCAAAGTTAGAGCACACTTTTTATCAGCACTGGTTGAGGATTTCAGCATTATTGGGTTTATGCTCAAACCGTTTTACAGCAGAGAAGTATAGTACTTTTATCCCTGCTTTAAAAGAGAGAGTGGAGTTATTCTAGGGCTTCATGGATTTCTAGAATGAGAGAGATCTGTTTCTCATTGACAGGGATCAGGCATTATCACTGAAGACTTACCAGGCTCACGGTTATTCGATGCAACTGCTACTGTGTTGCACAAAACTAGGATACAGTACATCACTTAACATTATGAAAATATCACCCAAAATAAGCACACTAGAAAAATTGTCTAAATTTGAACGTGCCGGTACTCCGAAGGCTTTTCACCCATATTTCTAGAATAACTTTTGTTCTGTGCTTGAGTGCATTGACTGCAAAAAACACTCGATATAAATGAATGGGTTTTAATTAAATTATTACATTGTCCATGTTTCAGCAAGCCTGTCTATGGCTCATACAAATTAATTTTCAATGCCTTTCTATTTACGCCAAACCACAAAGACCAATCGCATCAGCCAAGATAATGTGATAATCCTTTTTACAAAATGACACTTAGCATTTATGAAGAAAATAATGAACAAAGTGAGATCACATATATTATTAATAATAGTACTGTATGTTTTACGTTAATTACCAATCCACAGTTGTGAGGGCAGACATGTTGCAAAATATTCAGTTTAGCCTGTTCGACATTTACAGTATGAGTGTTTTTATTTTTCCTCTGAATACCAAAATTTTCATCAGATTTGATCCATAATTAAAATTTTAGTTCTACCATTCATATCTGTTTCAGACATGTCTATAATATTCTAAAAGTGTGAAAAAGAAAGTCAATTCATCAGTAGTATTGATTCTTTATGTTTGTCAAAATCCACCCAGAACCTACTGTATCTACAACAAAAGATGACTAAAAGCTTAAAGAAACATGTGATCTGTACTGATCAATATGTTACTGAAATTATTAATACATTTATGACCATGCATTTATATCTGGATTACACCAAATAAATTTAATCCAGGGTTTTATTGTACTGTACATAAATACAGCATCTTCAGAGTGAATGCTTATGTTAATCTACTGTAAGTTTTGAAAGCTACAGGATTGCTCCTGTTCACTGAATCAATGCTTGTTTTGAAAAGACTTACCTACTATATAGGTAGTGGTGTTAAAGAGAACATGAAAAACATATGAAAGTGCATCTTTTGAGAGAATAAAGGTGCCATCAAGGCTTTGAATTTCATGATAAATAATTCTTGCTTCCTTGTATTAGAAGTTCTTAGAAAAATCAGCAATGTTCAGGCACCAGTTTTTAGAAATTCTCTGTAAACTGTACTGCCATGTTAGCATTTTAAAGCTCACTGTGGGAATAGGACTAGTAATGAGCAGTATGTTTGCCCTGTTCTCTCTCACCACTCATGTTCACCATGTGTCATGTGAAAGAATATTTACAACTACATTAAAATAAAAGAATAATCACTATGCTTTTCTTTTTCTGAGAAAACATCACCTCTACTCTGTGTTACTGAAAACCTTTAGTTTTCTAATGGTGAAACATCAAACCAGACATCCTTTCTTGAGCTCCAGTGGTTTTATTTACAGCATGTAACATAGTTCAGTTAATTACAGTGACTATGAGCAGTACATTCAGATGCACACAATGAGAAGAAGTACCCCTAACACTGAAGCACTGAGGAACAGATGGCCTCAGTAAGACACTGTGCTTCCAACAGAGGAAAAATCAATGTTCATAACTTCAAAAACACTAAAAAAACACAAACAGCACCAACCTTTCACTTCACACTGTTATTATGCTCAGAGAATCCCCTGTCTAATTATTTGGTATTTATTTTTCACTAGTTAGTCCAAAACCAAAACATGCATTAATACCAACATGATCTTATGGTTTTGCTTTGAGCACATTTTTAAATTTAGTTATAAACAAATAATACAAGTTCAATTTGAATTATTTTCATTTCAAATTAAATGTTAGAGTCTTCTTCCCTTCTGTTTATAGATCCATCTGATCAGCTTTTCGAAGTAGTTGGACTAGAAGGAGCTATGGAGATGGGGCAGATATACACAGGTTTGAAAAGTGCAGGGAGAAGACTTGCCCAGTGTTCTTCTGCTACCATAAGGTGAGATATACAGGTGTTCCTACATAATAATAATCAATAAAAGCCCTTGATCTTGAAGGATCTCAAAGCTTTAGAAATATAGAAAGGGAAAAACGTTATACACCACCCATTGAAGTGCCCCACAACACATCAGAAATTGCTTCATTCCTGCTCTTGACAAAGAGTGCTGGGAATTTTAATGACCAAGAAGTTAGGACCTCCATTTAACGTTCTTTCCAAAGAACGGCTCATCTTATGACGCAGTGTTCCTTCTGGTCCAGGTGGAAAGAGCCCCTCTTACTGGTTCACTTGTGAAAATAATCTGTTTTTCCTTAGAGTTCTCCTGTCCCAGTACTGGCAACTCAGATTGCCAACAGCACAGCAGTGACAGCACTTTCATCTATGAAACACCAGTCACTTGAAATTCTTCACACATTTATCATTTAACCATTTAAATTGACTGTAGGCTGCTACTGTATGTTATACATGGTGCACTAAGTATCCATTCTGCTACACAAATGGAGGCTTGATTCTTAACTGAATAAGCTGTTTTAATGGGAACACAGATTTCAGATTTTCTTCCGTCATTCTTACTCTCAAGACTTCAATATACTATTGAAAATAACAACAATAATAATCATAAACCTTACAATTATATAGCACTTTTCTGGACACACCACTCAAAGCGCTTTACAGGTAATGGGGATCCCCTCCACCACCACCGATGTGCAGCCCCACCTGGATGATGTAGTACCCACCCTGCTTTGGCAGCAGCAAAAGGGCTCCAGTACGCTCACTACACACCAGCTCTCTGTGGGGAAGAGAACAGAGTAATGAAGCCAGTTCATAGATGGGATTACTTGGAGGCCATGATTGGTAAAGGACAGGGGCACGTTTGACCAGGACATGGGACTTAGCACCCCTACTCTTTCCGAGAAACGCCCTGAGATTTTTAATGACCATGGAGAAACGGAACATTGGTTTTACATGTTATCTAAAAAATGGCACCTTAGTATAGCATCCCCATCACTATACCTGGGCATTAGGACCACACGGACTGCAGGGTGAGCGCCCCCTACTGGCCCCACTAACACCTCTTTCAGCAGCACGCTTTGCCTTCCCAGGAAGTCTCCCATCCAGGTACTGGTCAGACTCACACCTGCTGAGCCTCGGTAGGCTGCCAGTTGTGAGTTGCAGGGTGATTTATCTCACAGTGCTTTGCAAAAGGTATATGATTTCCTTCCTTTATTGTAGGACCAGCAAATTTCTTCCAATGCAAATTGATGGAGAACCCTGGATGCAGACCCCTTGCACTGTAAGTAAAAATTCAATCATATTCAGTTATCATGAATATACATTCTGATTCTTTTAACCAGAACTTCATTTATTGTGACGGCTGTTGAATTTTAGGCCAGAGGCAGCAGCTCTGAAAGATAGGTTAATCATCGGTAAAAAAATCAGAAGCGATAAGCAAATAAAACTAACACATTTAATAATTACTTTCCAGATTGCTGTGCATGCTAATCAGTGTATGATGGGTGATACCATTTTGGCAGCCAGTCACTTAGCTCTGTCTTACAAACATCTCTCCTGGTCTCCCACTTTTCACCTCCTGCTGAGCCACCTGCCTGCAGACGTGCTCAGAAAACATTCAGTTCTTGATCTTGCTCACCCCTACTCTTTCCGAGAAAGAGTTGTTTCTTCTTGTTTCTTCATGTACCATTCTACTTGTTTCTTCTTGTTTCTTCATGTACCATTCATCTGTTTAAGGTACCACTCGATTTGTCTTGAATTCCTGAAGCAAAATGACTGAGACTTACTGTATTGGATAATTTGATCATTGTCAGGAGAAATATTAATTGCAATGATATTACTGTTCTGTTAGCCAGTGAAGAAGACATATGAAGTCTTTGATTGAGTCGGTCACAAGGGGATCCCAGATTTTGTACTCTTTGGTGCATTTCTTTCCAGGCGTTAGAAAGAGCTTTCTCTGTGTGGGACAGGGGGATGTAATGTGAGGAATGGTCCTGCTGTCACCAGATACCAACATCTTCTTTCTAAATTGCTTTAAATGGTGTGTGACTTGGCTTGGCAGAAACGCACCTTCACCAAAAGTGATACACAGTAAAATCAAACAAAATGATTACTTACAGAACATAGTATTACAGAGGCTTTTCTAGAAGAAAAAAACACACAGAATTGTTTTAGAAAACTGGCATTATTTGTAAAATACAGTTCTCTATAACTATTCATGTCTTATATCAGGATTTTTAAACCATGAAATTAAATGAATTTACCAGTATTTATGTAAAATATGCTCTATCTTTATACATATACAGTATAATACATATTTTTCCTATTATGCTATTCATTCATTGGTATTTTGTGTTGTGTGGTCTGTGTATAACAGGTTTGCTTGGTTATGTCTGCTTAGAAACAGCCAGTAATGTTCTCTCTTTATCATTCTATTCTCACATGTCTTAATCTGGTTAATTATGTTTGTTTACCAATACATAATCTACCGTCACTTTTAGTTCAAAATCTGGAGAAAAACTGACATTTAATTTACTGCTTGTGTGCTTTTACACACTTCAGAAGAGTGTATTAACATGCAAAACAACATTTTTTCTGTTTCACTGTGCTATAACTTTTGATAAATTTGCATTTAATTTGTGATCATTAAAAGTTTTTTGTTAATGCCAATTAAATGTAAATTTTCTGAAAGCATCACATTTGAAAAGCAGTACAATTTCCATTTTGGTTATTCACTGGTTCTCTAACAATATAAAGCATGACAGCTCTATTAATTTAAAGACTCTGTTAGACCTATTAGTGAAAACTTGGTAAACAATCAATCATTTACAATATTTTAAAACTGTATATGCATCACTTTCACAGTGGGTTCACATGTAATGACAATACCCCACAGATTTTACCTGTGTTTAACAGTTTACAGAAACACCATATTGAAGTACTGTGTTATAAGACTAGTAAATACATACTGTGGTTTTTCAAAAATAGATTAAATCAGACTGTCGAAGGATCTTGAAGTTCCCCATGGTGACAAATATTCAGTATTTAATTGGCATATTTGGCTGTTACTATATTTACTTATTAATTACTTATTTACTATATGAAAAAATAAAATGGAAATAAAATAATTAAAGGTTACTCAGCTAAAGAATGTTTCAAAGTTTTCCAGCAGAAAATTATCTCCCAGGCAGTGTTTGACCCAGAAAGAAATATAAAAATGGCAGTGGCTGCAGTAACAATATCCAGTACCAGAATACATCAAGCAGTATTAAAGGCTTCCAGTCACGTCCCTGTATATTTACCTTAGCAGTATGAGTGCACTGTGAGCAAACTAAAGAAAGTTAAATAATACCTACCATTTTTACAGATCATTGGCCAAACAATTTCTCGTGGAATCAGATCTTTTTTTTTTCAAGGGAGGGTGTACAATACAGCCTGAAAAAAAAAGAAGCAAAAGGACAATCCTATTTATCTCCCCCCCATCCCCAAAAACCTCACCCAGTGGTAAACCATGCCCAATACCCCAATCCCATCTTCTCTGCCTGGGTGGGCACCCTCTTGCTTCCCAGCCACAGAGGAGCCAAAGAATCCCCATCAGACCGCAGGATTTAGTCGCGGCCTTTAGTGGTGTCCACTGCCTCACCCCAGCCTCACACAGTATCCACCCTGTATCCATGGAACCAAGCAGTGGAGAAGCTCCGCCTGTACACCAGCAAGAGGGCAAAGGACCTACTGATGCCAGGTGTGAAACTCTAGGCTGCCATCCTCTGTGCATCAGCCAACAGGCCTCTGCTACACAGATAAGTCTTACGATGAGTTGTCATTCAACGGCTGAAACAGTGGAGAACAAAGGATATTGTCTTTCATCTCAGCAGACAGAACTTGAAGAGACCTGCGCCCGAAACACAGCCACAAAGAAACATTCCCACTTCGCTGTCACTCCCTGAGGACACAGAGCAGACTTCGGGCTGTCAGTGAGACCTATTAGGGCCCATCTCAGAGTAGTCAATTATGTCTTGTGAGTAAAACTGAAGTGGATACACTGATGGTCAGGGATGCTAGAGGCCAGCTTCAAATAAGTCCAAACCTAGAGATGTGGACACTTGTCCCTATTCCAATTATCACTCATTGTCAGTGGTTGATATGAGTATCTCAACAAGGGGGTACAGAACAAGGAGACCAGTCCTGTTGTTATACTCAGTATTTAAGGTTTAGAAATGAAAGATTTGTGCTCCAGGAAGTTAGCTAAGTGATGCAGTAGATATAAAAGAAAAAAGTAGCTGGCAAATTCTAGAATGATTGGCGATGTAAGAAATTCAAGAAGTTGTAATCATGTCATGTAATTAACCGACTTCACATTGTATTTTTTTCTGAAACTACTGTCGCTATATAAATGTTTGCTCATTTCCAACCATATTACAAAACTTGCTTTGTACCACACTTCCTCTTGTCATGTCCTCTCATTTGTATGAGCAAATTGTGTTGGGAGCAGTTCTCGTCTTAAAAAACAAAACTTCGGACACTAATAGAGTCATGGTAATGTGAAGTGTTTTTATGTGAAACCTAATGAGGTCTTTTTAGGTAACTATTATTACCTGGCTAAATTGTCATTAATGCAATAGGCCTTCTTGCATTCTGAACAACTCTGTCAGCAAACATCTCTTGTTACAACAGAACCACCAAGAACACCCGATGAGATTGTGTGCTGCAGTCTGCTGAGACTGAAATGGGAAAACTGCCCTGTGGCAGCAGAAGGGAGAACTACACAAACACACCCATGCTGTTCCCACTGTAAAGCACAGAGGGAGCGGCATGTGGAAAAGGTGTGCTTTTGGCCACAGTGAATTGCACACTTTTTCTTGTGGAGTCACAGACTTCGAATTACTGTGTCATCACAAACGACAGTACCGGGAAGACAATAAAACAGGGATCAGAAGTCACTGATAAGGCTCATACTTGTGGTACCCCATGTCCGAGACCCAACATGGCTTGCATTTAAATTAAACAGGGGATTCCTGCAGGGAGATGGATGTGGACAGCAGAGGACAGGAATATCAAGCAATTTGACAGAGGCATATCAACGATGTGCATATACTGTAGTAATCTTAACTGCTATGTTTTAAATATAACACTGTTATTAAACATATAGTACCCTTCATGTTATTTTCAATTTATTATGTTTCCTTAATTGTTTCTTAGATGTTGATCTTAAAGGTTATTGGATGTTAGATTAGATGTTTTTGATCATGTTAAAAATGTCTGTAAAATGCAAAGGATGTTTTATAAACTAAATACCTTTTTTCTAGTCAACAATAGTTTGAAAGTAGCCGACAACTGATATTTAATAGCTGATTGATCTCTCTTTGGATTTACTTTCACTAATGAAAATGTCTCAAAGTGTTCTGTGCAAAATGTTAACGTCACTGGCCCCTAAGGCATGATTTGACCTTTTTATTACATAATGAGTATCATTTATTATCTTACAATGTATCTTAAAGTTGGCATCAAAATGCCACCTTGATAATTGGTTTCAATTAGCTGGGAGCTGACAAAGCTCTCATTAAATGTCTTGTTTAATTTTACAGAATATTCTAGATGTGTTCGTCTTAGGAATGTTACTATTAGGAGATATGGCAATTTAATCTCACCATTTCTGACATTTTAACTCTTCCAGAATATGGTCATTTAATTTTAACATATTTAACTATTATGTACTTTTATAAGATAATGAATATTTCTTATGCATATACCATATGCCCAATACTTTGTTGACCTCTCAATCACACATGCATAAAACATTATATGTACAGTACTGTATATAAATTAGTCCAGTATTTAAAACAATTAACTCAGTATTTTGAATACTCCAGATAATCTAACTATAAAAGTGAGAAACAGAGAATTAAAGAATTATAAACCCAACATATTTTGATTAAATTAATACAATTTATAAGCTCCCCAGTCAATGATACAGTATCAGCAACAATGATACAGTAAACCCTACTGTATCTTTAATAGACTGCACTTTAATGGACTTTAGATTTAATGGACAAAATCTTATTTGAGCAATTCATCATCAGACATCCGTCTGTATTTAAATTATCCCAAAATAAAAAAAGAACAAAACTTATAGTGAAGCTTTGAGGGCACCACTGAAGAGATAGAACTGTTCCTTAAGAAAATTAATTAATTAATACAAGCTGAAGGCATCATATTATCCCAAATGTACAATACAGACGAGACTGGTCTCTCATCAATACAATGTATTATTTTTAGAATTACAAATGTAATTCACAATAATATATTGTTTTTATATATAGCACAGTCATGGATATACATATTCAGAAAGCATAATTCTCATTTATGAGTGTGTTTTTAGGCTCTGTAATTTAACAGTATGCCCTCTCTTTACCGGACACTCCTACCCCTCCATTAGTCAGGTAAAGAGAGGGTATACTGTACTTATTGCTTGAGATCCTTCAAAAACGTTTGGATGAAATAATTAGAAGAGCAGCCTACAACCAACCCTGTCGGCATGATGAGCTAGATGGCCTTTCATTTGTGACCTTTCCTCGTGACTTCATGAAAATGAAAAACATAGCATATGCACAGTATAACTGTGGTTTTTACAGTATATTAGTGACACATTTTTAATAATGTAATTTTCCACTTGTATTGATGCCAATGGTGCAGCACCAAAGTAAAAAATACCCATAGGAGCTCCTTCACGGCCTGAGCCCTGTTAACAGTATGCATGGTGCACATTGACTCGTGCTCACCACACAGACATGGCCCAAACAGCAGAAGAACAAGGTTATTTTTAAGTATTATATAGTAATAGCTTAGAAGAGGCAGAATTGTTCCAGGTACAAAAAGCACTGAAGATTAGAAAATCTACAAAGCCCTATCTCATAATATCCTATAATTGTAAAGAAGGAAACAAGAGATGTTTTACAGAAGGCATTGACGCAACTCTTCCAACAGTCATTTAAGACAGGGGTAGTACCCAGGGACCTGGAGAGCAATACATCTGATTTCTGTTATGTTTAATACGATGGAACTAAATAATAAGAACTAAACTAGAGGATCACCATCTGTTTATCTATTTTTGGAAATAATATCCAAATTATACAATTATTAAGTAGTCAATATGGATCTAGAAAAGGTAGTTCTTGCCTAACAAAGTTGTAAGAGTTCTTTGAGCAAGCAGCAACCATAATGGGTACGCACAGTATCTGACCTGGCGTGTTTAGATTTCCAGAAGGCTTTTGATAAATTCTCCTAAAAGATTAATTGCAGGTGGAAGGCATTAAGTGAAATGTGTGTGTTTGTATTGAGAACTAGTTAATGGATGATAAAAAGAGAGTACAGATAAAGGGTGAATGGTCAGATTGGGGTGATATAATTAGTGGAGTACCACAAGGATCTTTACTAGGACCTGTTACATATAACATACTGTAGTTATGCAGACTATATGCAGACTATTAAACAAATATGCTTATAGCCTTTTTTTGTGCTCTTCCATAGACTAACTTTGTAAGGAGTCTTTATTTTGTTCTTTTTTTGCACATTCGAACATTAACTATCATTTTTATCATACTGTAAACTAGCAGTTCATCATCTGATATAAAGTGTAGGGCATTTTGAGAACCGCAGGGACTAGATGTTAATCTAGAATCTTTGTATGCTATGGAAATTTTTCAATTGACTGCACCACAGCAGACACTGTTAATGTAAAACTTAGTAATTCTGATTGGGGTTACAACATTCTTTGGGCAACATCATGCTCCTGTTATGATTTGCTGTTAGAAACAGGTTCAATGATGGTGGAAGGCCTGGAGCCTCATGCCTCAGAACGCAACTGAAGCCTTTAATTTTTGCAATACTATTTATAGTTTTATTTATGAGTTGCGCTGCACACAGAATGTGTTTTTGTTGGTCAGCAAACCACTTTCAGCCTGTAGACAGGCTGTTTATGAATGATAATAAATTGCCAGACAATTTGCACTGCTGCCAGCTTCAAAATAGAGAAGGTAAAAATGTCATGTTATACAAATTATTTTAAGTGTTTATTTATTGTGCACTATAAACAAGAATAACTTTTCTGACCATGTTTTCTTCTCCTCCTAGATTAAAATAACACACAAGAACCAAGCTCCAGTGCTGATGGGCCCTCCCCCAGGGACTGGGTTCTTTTCCTCCATCATGCGGAAAACGCGGAGCCGGAGCCAGAGCAAGGAGTAGATCCGTTCGATCCTACAGTACCTAACAGCCGGCAGCGCAGGCATCTGTGCACTCCGCCCGTGTCCTGTCTTTTCTACTTCTCCGTTTTTGATTTCCGCGTGGAATGTCAGTGAGCGTGTGTGATATTTTAAATGTTTTTGTCCAATTAAAAATATTCACATCACAGAATCAATCTGTGTATGTATTTATCTGTTTATTTATGTATTTATTTGTGCTTAAAACTGCTGTTTGCATTCTTTCACAACATGAAGGACAGGGGAAAAACGTCTGTGTCATGGAGTGAACTGTTCCAAACCATGGGAGTGGAGAGGAAACGATTTCTATGTTAGCGTTCTTGGGACAGTGCCACCGGTGGTTAATCATAGTGAATTAAGCAATGCTAGCTAAAGTGCTCTGCTTCTACTTTAGCAAAATGATCCTTTGTGAAAATATTGCTTTGACTTCAAAACATTTGTTCAGGCAGGGCTTTGTGCAGGACATACAGTAAGTACTTTCAGCCTTTGAAACCACACGCCTTCTTTACCAGTGAGTAAAAGTGCAAAAATTATGTTTTTTAATTGCAACTTCACTAACGTGTTGCACATCTAAATTGCAGGCACTGCTTTACGTGAAATAATAGAGGTCAACAAATCCACTCACACACTATGGTCATTCATGGGCCAGTGAGTAATGTCACGTGCTCTCTTGCGTGTAGCTCCTGGCGCACAGTACCGGTTGTACTGCACTTCCGGTTAAGTATGTTGCATTTCTCCAGCACTGGTTGGTTTATTTTCATACAGTTACTTTGGATCTGCTAGCACAGTCCTGAACAGTAGAGGCAGGTCTATCCAATTAAATTCAGCATTTGTGGACTAAGTTTATATGCTCGTTTATAATTGATCCCAGATTAATGTTAGTATCAAAGAAAGAAGTATGGTTTCTCGAAGAGATCATACAAAATACTGAAGAATACAAAAAGGGAGACAAATAAATGGAACTCTTCTCTTACCCATTAACACATGTTGTATATTGTCTGGTCAAATACAGTTACAAGGTGTTAGTGCTGTTCAGAATTAATAATAAGTGATAACATTTTATTATCACATTTTGTAAGAAAAAAATCAAAGTGTATTCCCGTGTAATTCCGAGATATTATTTCACAAATGCTTGGCTCCCTGTTTGTTAAAACAGCATGTTGCTGTCAGCATTATTATTGCGATTTCCTCTTTACCCCATGTTTCCAGCTACAGCGTTTGAGTTGCCAGAATGAGAGAAAAAAAGAGAGAAAAGCCTGTCTGGCTTTTGCCACACCTGAGTGAGAATGTTAATGATGCTTTAACGGGAAAAAAAATGCAAGCAGTTTATTTTGCATATGATAAAAAATAACCTGAATTAAAAGTGTTGCTAGTGAGTATTTAATACTCATCTTAGCTAAGGAAGGGCCTAACTTAATTGTGATTTCAATACTTCCAGCTCAAAAGATAAAGTATAGATATGTATATTTGTATCACCTTTATATATTTATATTTATAGTCAGATTGTCAAAAGACCAAAACATTGTGTTTTACATGATGTAATAATTCATTTTCTCTTCTTTTGAAGAACACAAAACACGGATGACAAAATGAAAATGTCATAGAAAAAAACATGCCAGCGTGTCATTCCAAAAAAAAAGCCCAAACACAAGTTTTTACAAATCCCGTGATTTGTTTCCTCTTGTGAGCGAGTAGCTCTGTATAAAATGCCTAACATTACAGAGCACAGCAAGTTTAATCAGGGCATGTCACCATTAATTTGTCCTGATAAGTTCTGATGGATGGGGCTTTCCAGGCACATGACCGGCTGTTTATCAAGCTACCTTTCGCTCCCTCGAAGTACCAGGCCTGTCCCCTGTTGTTTTACAGCATCTGCTTTGGCGTCTGCTCACAGGAGCACTCTTCTCGTTCTGTGGATTTCCCTTTGAAGCTGTCACAAACAGACAGCTTCATTTAGAAGCCCTATTTTCCATCTCCTTAACTGTGGAATCATACACTGTCATATGTATTCCTATGAACAGCAGAAGGCGACACAAAGAAACACATTTGTTTGTGCCACAGAAAAGCACGTGCCAAATTGTTACGCTATGTTTCTTAGTCCTCTGAGATATTAAGATCACGAATTTCTGCTGCATTATGAGCCTTTATTTTATTATTTAATTAAACTACTAACTTCACATTCAGGCTTTCTACATTTTTAACCATTTAAAGATTTATATCTATAAATATACTTGTGTATTTTTTACTTGTATTTATGCACTTGCATGTATATTTTGGATTGAGCTTATAAGAAACTTCTGATCATAGCTTGACTTGTTGATGCCTCAGAAATAGCTTTAGACAATAATGATGTAATATCCCCAGTTTGTTTTAAAATGCTTCAAAGCTCTGAGTTATTAAGAATTAATTGTATTTAATAAAATAACAGTTGTTAACATTATCAAAGAAATTGACCTAATTATTTACACTTCCCCTATCTGCATTATATTCTAAAGCGGGTTACTGTGAAATCTTACAATGAATGGTGTTTTCTGCACATTTTTGTTAGTTCTAAGATCTGAAACTATGCATTATCTTAATATAGTTAATTTACACTGAACTAGCATGTTTATTTTTTAAACTACCATATCCAATATGCATGATTGATACTACATTTTTTGCTTTCTTATGGTAGAATACAATTATTAGATGGAAAACTGTTTTTTGTAAACTTGATTTATTATAGGAAACCCTATTTTGACATCCAACCTTCTATGGGGATAACATATTGCACGTTTTCCTTTTGATGGAAATACAATACTGTAGGTTATAATTTGTTTGATGTCATACTTAAGAATGTAGTTTGAAATATAACAAAAATTCAAGTATTTACAGTATTTCTTTACTTTGTTAGATATTAATGGAGTTGGGAACGTTTGTGTCTTTTTCCAGTAAGGAAACAAAATAATCTTTATTTTTATTTTTTGATATTTCAAAGCTTCTTTTGATAACTACAGTAGATTAATTTATAGGTTACTACTGAATAAAATTATTATAATACATCATGTGTAAAGTCTCAGATGCACTGTCTTGCTCATAAAGCTATCGGTTTCATAAAGTCTCGGCCTCTCTTTTCACAAAATAGCCCCAATAAAAGTCAGTAAGTTCATAATTTCTAATTGAATAAAAGGGATTCAGTTACTTATACTGCATAACTTAATTAGTTTTAAATTCCCTAATAGCTAAATTAAACAAAAATCCCTGTATATATGAAACAACATAGATCAACAGGGGCAAAACTGACTACAGAGTAATATATTTTGAGCCACGGTTTTGAACTTGACTCATGGGAATCATCCCTTTATTTTCCAATAAAATTTGAGTTTTATTAAATTTTCTAAAAGAAATATATTTATATGTTTTTGTTAATGACAAGGCAACTTTTGGGACAAAAAAGTGAATGTTGTTCTTGCACATTGATTTTAATTGTCTTTTAAGAAATATGCCTTTTTTCAATAAAGAAACAAACTGTTGTGGATGGAGATACTGGAGTTTCAACTTTCACAGTCAGAAACCTGAAAATTGCTTTTGTGTTAACATGTAACTGTATTTTTGTAAATGACACTGATATTCTGTATGAGGCGTCACATTGTTGTGCAAATTGTTGCAATGCTATGGCTGTTTGGGTAAGCTTGCCAACTTTAATAAAGTATGGTACTGAAAAAAGAGAAAAGAGCTTCTTTTGATACCTGTTCAACCTATTATTATAAACAGAAAGAGCAAGATCAACCTCAGAGCTCTAACATTAACAACAAATGCTAAGTTTGAATGATTGAAATAGAGTTATACAGTAAATGTTGATATTTTATGAGCCAATGGACGCAGAATGTTGACATAATACATGCAATTGGTTAATTCTTAATCCATACAGGACACTGTTATTGTACATAAGACTGGTTGATGTTGTTGTACTGCAGCTGCAACATTGTGGAGCTGGTATGGTGTGTCACATACTGCAGTGCTACAGCAAGCAGTTGTAATATTGAAGAAGTGGCTGCTGTTTCTCCACCTTTTAAAGTTTAGAACAAAAGAAACAAGCAAGAGAAACAGTTTGGGCCATCTTGCCCATTAGGTAGTTAGTAGTTTATTTATGCAAGATTCCCATCCAGCTGTTCCTTGAGAGAAGCCTGGGTGCCAGTTTTAATGATACGGCTGGGCAGCTTGTTCCAGACTCTCGAAAAAGTGGGACGCGTGCTTTGAACAAGAATAGAAAAACACCATCCTAATAAACATCTAGAGTGGAGATTGTTCTGTCTGTATGCTGATGTAAACGGGCATGCACAAGACCATACATGACTTCTGTCCAGACCTTTATGTTCAAGTACATCATCACCATCTTCATTATTATTATTATTATTACCATTATTATTATTGTATAGATAAAAGCTCTTTTTAGGATGACAGTACAGTATGGAAATTGCTAGGCCAATGGAAGGAGTTAAAGGATGTGATTAGCACTTGTAATGCCTCATGCTACAGCTTGCCCTCCCCCATCCATCATCCTTGTGTTAGCAAGCCTTCTTTTCCACTAAATAATTTGTTTCTAAATAAGGTAGCCCTGTCACATTCTGCTAGGATATAATCTCACTTGCTGTTGAGGACTTTTAAATAAAATACCTTGTTTGCATGTGATTTGACTTGTGGTGTGTCTATCTATTAAATGAGTAAATGTTTTTTTTTCACTTGCAGACAAAGAGGACACTACACATAATTTAGACCTCCATATTTTAGTAGATAGCATTATAGAATGCACAAAAGAATGTGGGTTGTGCCTATAAAACAACACAGTTTCAGCAGGGCTATGCACTTCCTTCAACCCCATACTGCTGCTAGAAAAAACATTTGGATAAAATGCATCCTTATCTGGTCACTGACACACAATCCCTCTTCAAGGGCATTTGCAGGCCCTAAATTCCCCATCCGAGAGGAGTTACTTCATCCAAAATAAGGGAAGTACTTCTCACTTTACTGGTTAAGTGCACTTCGTCTTCTAAATATTCTAGCTACAGATTTTCTACAAAATGATTTTCTTTACACATACTGTACTGTTTAATTCAGATAAGAAAGGCTCTTCCATGAACTCAAATCATTTTTAAATAACCAGAAAGGATACTGAAATGCTGTCAAGCTCTTGGGTCCTGGGTTTCATTCCAACTTTGACAGGCTGGAGAAACTGAACCTTTTTAGTCTTCAACAAAGAAGAAATCCTCAAAGGTATGGACAAAATAAACCCGGGAATACTGTATTTCTTCATAACTGACAGAGCACAAACCAGAAGAAGAGAATTTAGAACCGAGAACAAGAGGCTGCTGGAGTAGGGAATAAGTTACCCAACAATGTTGTTGAAGCTGATACCTTGGATGGATGACATGAGATCTTGGGATCAATTGCCTGCTAACTACCTAATGGGTTCCAAGGGCTGAGTGGCTGCTCTCACTTGTAAACTTTCTTATGTTCTTATTTTCTTATGATTCTGGACTGGGGCACCTTTTGTTTTGTGTCTATGTGCTCTCACTGTGTTTGTGTCAGTTTTCTCTATGTGCTCTGGACACACTGGCTAGATTAATTGGGATCTGTACGTGAGCACCCCCTACTGTCTGGTGCATAGTCGCACCTTGTGCCCCCTGTCTGCTAGAATAAGCTCGGCTCATCTCTTAACTCTGGCTGAAGTGCTGTGGACAGTAGATAAAAGGATTTGACTTTTTCTCCTTAAAGTGAATCGCGTTTTTCAATCTGTCTTAAAGATAAAAGGAATTTTTTTCAAGAAATGTATTGAAAGATTTCTCTTTCTTTTCTCAAATGAACAAAAAACAATTTGTAAAAGTGAGTATAAAATTAGGCTCTACAAAATTCACAGTGTGCATATAGGGGCATACAGTACTTTGCTTGGCTGAATCAAAAAGACAGCTTAGCAGAAAAAAAGGATTGGCCCTTATTCACTATAATAAGTGCAAAGGTGATGGTTAAAGTGTGTTAAGTGAATTTATTTATTTATTTTGTGAATTTATGACTGTAAATCTTCAGAATGTAATTTTTATATAAATACCAAAAAAAAACATTTTTTGAACTGTCTCCCTCTTTGATTTGCAAGCAAAGGAGAAAGTGCATATCTCCGGCCAGTGATTACCTCTCTGTGTGGCGCAAGGTGTGCTCTAAACATTTAACATCCAGATCCAAATGCTGCACATGATCTTTCCTGTTAAAAAAGTCTGATTTGAATTTCTGTTGCTGGTGAATTTAAATGTTCCCACTGCACAAATAAAACTGCCTTGATTTGGGGGGATGTTACTGTATAGTAAATTGCAGTCTAATATCAGCACTAATGAATCAAGTCTTAAGCTCATCTCTTCCCTTCGCTGAGATTCTTCATGTGTAATTACACGTTGTCTGAAAAGCGTTCTGTGAACAAAGCATTCAGTCACCTTATGTGTTCCCAATATGATCACACAGGATTGCTGTCACAGTGTAATAATATCATGGCGTTTTTCCAAAAGTGATGCCTAGAAGTGCCCTGGTGCTTTCCTCTTTCACCACAGTTGTAGGCCACTCTGCTCTGAGGTCACCTTCAAGACTCATTCTGCCTTTCTTCCACAGGGACTGCCTACAGCCTAACTCATGTCATCATAATGAAACATTTTTATCAAGCATGTTTAACATGCACTTGTAAATTTCCTTTGTGCTCCAGTGTCATAAATTCAACAACAGCAAGATAGTTGTTTTTTTTTTATTACAGTCTCTCCTGTCTGACCATATGAATATTTATTAACTTAATCCTTGACAAACACTTCACTGATCACCTTAGATAACAAATACCACAAGCCCACAATATACTGTTACCAACGTACTACTGTTTTCACATAGCTGTGAAATCATTTCTGCAGTGTTTACAGTGGTAATTTAATCTTTCATTTATGGAAATAAATTATTTAATGTAAATAATTAGCAATTGGTAAGTTAATTTGGTAAATATTCAGGTAAATATACATAGACATACAGTAAAGTAAACATAATATATATAATAACTCTAGATTACTCTTGAATACCAGTCCATGTACGGTATGAATTGTAGTTTACCAGTCTAACAGAATTTTAACAGCCCTTAATTGTAATACTGAAGCACTAAATTATCTCATTGTTCCGTTTTTTTTCGTCTGTTGATGGGTATGGGGTTAACTCAGAATTATTGTTGTATAACACGTCTTGAATTTGATTTTGTCCGTTAGAAATGCCGTGAAGATAAATTTAATTTATGAGCTCATATGGATATACCCATACACACATTCATGTAAGGAATGTATAAAGAAATCCTGAAGGCAGTGACACGTCGCGTCATTTGTGTGAAAGCGAAAGCACTTCTTTTAAATCTCAGTATTTTATTTTTGATAGGCAAAATGATTCCTTGATTTTTGTCATCTTTAAAATAATTAAGAAAGACGCAGGGTGGTCCTGATTTTAGCATCGTTTAGCTAGAAAAAAATGATAATATTCCAAGTCTAACGGGTATTAAAATTGAAGCCTCTTCACTCCCCTACATACAAGAAATCAAACTGCTGCAGAGAAAAGCAAGTTAGAGAGTTGGATACGTTTAATTCTCAGTTTTGGGTCCCACACAGATTCCAGGAAAGCATAACACTCAGCTTAATCTTGCGAAGTGAATAAACTTGAAGACCAGTATCTACAACACACTCAATTTCCGAAGTTTGTAATATAATCCAAAGAAAAAAGAAACTATTTTGTACGCTACACAAACACAAAATTACATCATTCACAATAGTCATTGAAAATGTCTGCAGTATACAGTATACAGTATACAGTAATACAGTACATAGCCCCGAGAAACTTGTGTATCAACGTTATTTCGCTACTGCCTCATAGTGTTTTTACCAGATAAACCGCGCTTTGCTATTTTGTCAAACCGGGCTTTGTTGGCTCTTGGGCAATGGAGTCTGTCAAAAGGGCAAAGACACATCGTACATGAATTTACAGAATTCAGTGAAATGCGCTGTTGTGCAACACCTTGCCATTCAGTCACACATTTTTGCTTTCACTCTTTTCCCGTTCGTGGCATCCCGTGTGACCATCCCTGACTTTTCCTCTCTTTTTTTTTAAATGAAAATGGTTGGTCCTCGTCCAAATTGCAGGCAAATCGAGCCTGTTGTGTCTATGTACATCAATCACGATGAAACCCATACAGTCCATTGGCTGAAGTACATGGTGTCCCGCAACTCTGACTGGATCAGCCCCAAAACACACCCCTGTTACTATGGTTGCAGACTTTTCCAGTTTGGATCAGGGTGTCTAACTTTGCAAACTGTTGCACCGATTACATTATAGTCAACTTGGTGTGAAAAAATATAAGAATCATCTCTGCGTCAAAGTTATTTATCCAGTTTCTGCAGGGCGAACTGCACTGCTTGGTTGATTTATTTCGTAAACATGATTATTATGTTGCAATGACTTTATGGTACTGTAGTTCCAACACTAGGACTTTGTTCGCTTTGTCCTGTCTATTTAAAGAAAAGTCATTGTAGCTATCCAGTTCTTCGTGTTTTGTTTTAAAAGTCGCGTATGTTCAAAAGCTTTGCCTGTTACACGAAAACACAAAAAGGTGTTTACACTAGAAATAAAAAAAATACACAAGCAAAAAATAACAAGGATACAAAACAGGGATGCTAAAAAGCAGTTTGCAAAGTGATATTATGGAGCTGTTAATGTAAACATAGAATTTGTTTTTTTTTAGTATGTACGTAGCACTTTTAACAAACGTCAAGAGCAGACCTAGCATTGGATAAAAGTCTATAACCTCGGACTACGTTGTAAGGAAAGGTATTTCTGAGACTTAATCTCACGCAGGCTGGTTTTGTGATTGACAGTCAGAAATCTGATCCTGTGAAAGAGACGGACAGCCAATGGGAGTCAGAGATGCACAGTTTGGGTTGGAGGCCCCTGGAGGAGAAACGCAGGAAAAACCATTGAACTGAGCTCAATCACTGAGCTTTGAGCTTTGAGGTGAACTACTGCACAAATTCACGTTTTATAATTACATTCTCCGGGAATCGAATGGGTGAATGACGTGCAGGCTACTTTGGTGAGTTTCCCCCCTTTAACTTCTTAAGTTTCCCCGTGAACGCCGCATGAGTTTTGCCAGGAAAATATATATATATATTTATTTTAAAAAGGCTGTAGTTCCGCTACGTGAGAAGAAAAACATGTTGATCGCCATCATCGCATTTAGCACACGTTTAAAAGCAGGTCGCCACTGCAGAGTAAGCGTGCTGTGTACTTTATAGGTGCAGGGACTAAGAATGTCGAGTGCAATACATCGTGCTTTGCTTTTACATTTAAAACCCTTGTGCTGCATATTTGCACGCCAGGTTAGGGCGGTAGTCTGGAGATATATTTTTATGAATGGAACTGCTCTAGGCTAATTAGCTATGCAAGTTCGGGCGGTTCATTCATGTTTTTTTTTGTTCTTTTTTTTTTAAAGCCATCTTGTTTCCTTTAGGTTGATCGGACTCCAGACCCTGTGGAAATCTCCAGCTAAATGCTGACAAAATAAACCAGCTCACTGGTAACCGGCTGATGAGCTGCAGAATGGATGGATTTTACGATCAGCAAGTGCCTTACATGATTACAAACGTGAGTGAGCAAGAAAAAAAAAGTTAGCTAATAACTTCCATCCAGGCAGATAGAAAACCACCTGATTCCAAGTACCTTTGTGAGGATTAGCAGGAGTTATTTTAACCGTTTCACGTCAGGAGGCGCAGTCAGAGCCTGAGTTTCTTTTTATTATTAGGCCTAATAATTATATTAATAATAAGTGTCAGGCGTTCCTTTCATAGCCGGCGAGAGGAGACGAAAACACTGCATGTGTGTAGAAATAATTTCCAGTTGCCCGTTTAAAATGGGATACTGTGCTGTAGAAAGTGTAGGAGTCAATAATATACTGTACAAGCCGCAATAAGTACGGTAGTGTGAAGAATTCTGTTTTGCACTGGTTTTCTTCAGTTAATATAGAGCCTGATAAAAAGGTGTTCTTTAACAGAAATTGATTTTTTTTACCCTTTCTTTGCTAGAACACACAGGGGAGGAAATGTAACGAGAGACCTGTAAATGATAGAAAAAGGAAATTCATTAACACAGACCTGGCTCATGACTCAGAAGGTGAGCTTGGGGGAAAAGAAAGAAAGAAAAAGTTCATTTCACGGCTTAACATCTTGCGAAATTCAATTTGTTTGTGATTACCTGGATTCTTCAACAAACTAGTTGCTTAAAAATCTAAAAAAAAAACACTTGGCTGTAAAACTAAGTTTCAGAAGATGACTTTCCTATTAGAAATGCAGTTTAATTAGTGCATTGCCTGGGATGCTTTATGGTTGGTACTTTCTCCTAAAATGAAGAAGTGTGTTATTTGAAATCTATTTTTTTTTCCAAATGGAGAAAACCCCAAAGTGGCAAGGGATTTTGAACATTTCCCGTTTCGTTCTGCTTCTTTTAGAGCTCTTTCAGGATCTTAGCCAGCTACAGGAGACTTGGCTTGCTGAAGGTAGGCATTTTCTTTTTCAGTTCTTGTAAAAAGCTTGCTTAGTTTAGTGCAAGTGAGAGAGGGGGAGAGAAAGACAAACAGAAGGGAAAAAAAAGCAGAAATTGCCTGAAGTTACCTTCTTGATGTGCAGGCCAATTAATTGAGCTCTAAAAGAGCCACCTCATGTGTCATGCATACATTAGAACCTCAGACGAGCTGGTCTTTGGGGATTCTGAAGTAGCTCTTCCCAGTGTCATCACAAATTACCAGGAGAAATTGCTTGCAGCTCAGAATCACATCTGCTTTTGGCAAGAACTAATGTACCAAGTCTCCATCTCTTAGTTCTCTCTTCCACTGGTTTTGACCAGCTCCAGTGTGTTCACAGTGTACGGCTTCAATTATCACTGTTAATATTAATCTGGATATATTTTAAGGTGCACAACGCCAAAAAAAAAAAAGACTTTAATGATCCATCGCCTTGATTTTTTTTTCTGATGGCAAAAACTAGCCTTTGTGTGCTCATCGGGACGTGATGCTTCAGGATTTAAGTGGCAGTGTCTTTTACCCACCTTGTTTGCAACACAGAAGTTTAGGTTGGTACTTCAGTTTTATATTTGTTGGTTTTGGTTTCTTCATGTTAGTGTACTGTTTTCAAAACTTTTTTTGTGCTCTTGGATGATTCCTTGGTTAGCATTGGCAATGGGTAATGTGCAAGAGCTCCTTTAAATATTTTGTAGGCATGTTAGTGTGGCGTTTTTGTCAGCTTCAGGATGCAGCAGTCGGACAGCTAGTAAGTAAATGTGTGCATGGCTAAGTACAAATGAAATGCCTACAAGCTCTTTAGTTTTGCTTTCCTCGCTGGTGTCCGATTCTGTGGCGATATCGGAACGCAAGGCGTAGTAACAGCACAGTGCGAGGATAACCGATCTACCCTGTCCTAGACCACTGCAGTGTAAAAACCTGTCTTCCACCTAAAACCTGTTGGGAAAGATTTCTCTTCTTGTATGCAAGAGCAGATGGGTTTTACTTTGAAATTGCAGATATTGCATGCAAAAGTTAAGAAGGGCTCAGTGAAATTTTTTAATTGTTTTGCTATTAATCATTGGCGTTTGTGGTGAAACTTTTTTAAGGCTATATTGTGCCATTTACTTTAAATGTTCGGTAATGCAGTTCTTAGTTGATGTTATACAGAGTTAGAGATTTAAAGTGCTGATGTCTTCCAGATGTTTTCCCAAGATTTTCTTTTGACCACTTCTGTCTGTTTTAAATCTAGATTTTAGAACAGCTTTGGTCTCGCTCATGCTTAGTCTTAAATATCTGGGTACAGAAATCTTTGGGGTCATGGTTTTTAAAAAAGCAAAATGACTCGCACACATACTGTGATATCTGTGTACGCTGCTTTCTTCACAGTCAATGTAAGTTCTGTTTTCATTGATCTACCAATGACAAATTATAATGCAATATTTGTCTGTGATTATTGTTGGAGTGGGTATTTTTATTTCCTCTCCTGCATAATGTTATGGTAATTAAAAAGATATGTAAATGTCAGATTGATAACTTCATGAAGCGAACAAAGGAGAAATTACCTAAAACTGGATGGCACGGTTTTTATTTCTGTATTTATGTGGGTAGGACACTGAATTACTGAGGGTTGCCAAATTTAGAGGAATGGAGAATTTTAAGCTGTGGTATTAGTTTCAGTTTTATTTTTAATCTCAAGAACAGCTCTTAAAATTCAATATTGCAAAGCAGTTTATACATAAACACACAAGAAAGTGTATTTGTTCAGTTGTGTTCATTCATTTGACTTTGCGAACTCTGCATTTCATCAAAATCCATTTTTTTAAACATTTGAAATTTTGTGAAACGGGTTATTCCTGCCTTGAGCCCCATCCTTATGGAATGGGGTTTCTGGTGTCTTCACATTTCCCGGGAATAAACTGTTCTCTAATGGTAGATACAGTAGATGAATGAAATAAAAAGCAGCAAAAATGCAGTTGAATAGGAACACTTGTGTATATGTAATAAGGACCCGTAATTGGGTTTACACGTCCATCTGTAATGGTAATAGTACTTTTTATAGTGACATGTTTATGAAATTAGTCTGAGTTACATTCTCCAAGAAAGCTGGATCATCCTTTCTTTTTTCAGTCATCTGAAATCTGACGGAGAATAACAGTTCATACCAAAGCTGAAAAGAGGATGGTGTTGGCTTTTTGCATCTCTCTGGATCTTAGAAAGCAGTGGAGTACTATTTGACTGCTTAGAAAACCATTTAAGCCTGATGGGTATGAAAACGAATGCAAAACAACTTGTAAAACAGAACTGCAATCCTTTTTGTTTTACATAATGTATGTAACAAGAGCACTCTCTTATGATCTAATTTATTAGATCATATTTCAGATTTATTTCAGTTTTCCACTTGTGTACTGTATGTGCTCTGCTGTGAACAGTTCATAAAACTAAAAACCATAGAAGGGTGTTGCAGTAAATTGTATGTTTTGTGAGAACTTTTAGTGTAGAAATGAGGTGTGAGCTCATGCATTTACTGGGTTTGTGTAAGATCCTGATTTCAGAGTGACCCAAAGCTTGTTTCTTCAGATTAACAGTGCCACACTTTTACCTGAACCTTCAATATTATTGAACACTGTCCTTCATTTTTTATTCAAATCATATAAATTAGGTATTCTGCATGCATTTCCTATTGAACAATGTTTTAAAAATTAATTGTGTTTCTTTCAAAAGAAAGATGGTTTTTAGATGGAATCTGTGAAGATTATTTTTGTCATTTACTCAAATGATTAAAAAATATATTTATTTGGCTATCTTTATTTGAAAAAGTAAATCAGTAATTTAGAACCCCAAACCCCCTTAATCTCTTATTTAAAACCTTTTAAAAATACTAGCAATATAAATGTTCTCTTATGTTTTCAAATATATGTGAGAGTACGTCTATAGAACATGGATCAGGTAAGACTTTAAAGTATATATTGCAAGTACGCTGAAAGAATGAATTTAGTAATTTTAATATTTTAGTATTTCAGCTTTTTTAAAACAAATGACTGCACATCTGTTAATATAACTATTACAGTAAAAATTACAATTTTACCTGGCTTAAATCGATGAGTAGAGTATTTCATTTGAGATTCCAGATGTAATGAATTACTTCCTGTCTATTAAGATAAAAATGAACACCTACCTATTTCTAAGATTTATTAGTTCAGGTAATTGAAGCTAAGAGAAAAGATTATATTAGATGGACTGAATTTCCGACATCATGAATTAAAGAGATGATGGGTTAGTCAGACATCGGAACACTTTCCTTTCTCTTGAAAAAATATATGTAATGAGTTTTATTTGGCTGGGTTTTAGTCTTAATATTTTTTAAAACTGTTAATGAGGTTCCTCAGAACGTACACATATAATCAAGATCCTTGAAATGTGTTAAACATTCTCCTTGTGCTTTGCTTAAGTTTTGTTGATATTGCATTTAAAATGTCTTGGAATTTATTAGGTGTTGCAGAAAATCTAACAAATTTATTAATTAAATCTAATAATTAAATCTAACAAGTTTATGTTCTAGCTTCATATTTATACAGTAGTACTTCCATATCAAGAAATTGCAGGATGATGAAAGTTTGCTTTGCCCATTTTTAGTCAAAGGATGTAACGTTCCAAACCCATTCTTGGTCCTCATGATGTTTTTTTTTTTGTGAATGGAGGCAAAGCTCCAGTTCTCCTGCTGTCTTTAGGAATTGTTAGGTTGATCAGCTGTCTCATTCACTGGCAGAAAGAATGACTCATACATCTTCTGGCTTGTTTGGCTCCGGGTTACTGTTTTATCCTCAAAGCCCACATTTTAGTGGATGAAGCAATGTCTAATTAAAACATGAATGTACTGTGTACTCTGACTTCACATTTTGACAGGCCAGCCTAATTTCTGTGAAACAATGGGCAGATTTATATGAAAGTCAGTGCCTAGTATTAGGATACTCCAAAAGTTCTCTTGATACTAGGTTCTGCAAAAGAAAACAGTAAATTTGCCTAATGCTTTGAATAGTACATATCAATTTAATAATCTCAGCCACAGTTTTTATATGAAAATGCCACAGTATCAAGGCTTTCAGATGAAATGGGCACTGGTGTAAGAATGGCCAAGATACAGTGCTTTCTTAAAACATTAAGGATTTTGAAAAACAGTTTCTTCATCAGATCTCCACAGAATGGAGGCTGTGTTCTTTACTAGTTCCATTAATGACACTGCAATACACTACCCATTGCAGCCTCTCACACATGCTGTGCAGTAAATGTCATTAGAAAGGTTGACCTTTCTGTTGGGGGTTGTGATCTTCTGCTGGTAAACTGACTAGATTGTTTTTCTGATGCCAGTGCAAACAGATGTTTATTTTCTTTTGCTTAAGCTGTAGAGAACAATTTTGTCATTTCCCCCTAAATGTGAATTTTATGTCCTGATCATTACTTGTTAAAGGATGATTTCATTTATTTAAGAACCGGTTGCTGTGAAAATTAGCTCAAAATATTTGGTATGTACTTGGAGAAATAAACTATTTAACTATCGTGAATTTTACATGCGGTGTTTCCATGTCCTTTTGATATATTGCAGCTGTATCTTTGTGAATCGTGTTGATAAAGCCAGTTCTTATGCATTCAGTAAGATATGCAGTGGACAGTAATGCATGGAAAAATTAAAACTTTATTCTATTCTCAGATACTAATGCTTAAACAGGATCCTGCTGTTGTGGCTCAACACTCTTTTTGCACATTTTCCTAGATCAAACAATTTATTTTTAATTAACACGAATTGATGCTGAACTAATTTTCACCTGCAACACACTCATTTTAAAAATAAAAGCCAGAGGAGACAAAGAAAGAGAGAGAGAGTATTAATATAAATGGAAATCCAAAACATTTAGTTAAATTTCAGATTTAATTTAACACTTTAAAAAATAGTTTTAAAAGAATTACTGAAATCCCCATTCTACTTGGTAATCAAACTGAGAAATAGCTGCAAAAAAATCAAGTCCTAGGGGGTTCAATTGCTAGATAGAATCTTGTTTTTTTAATGAACATGGCATTCTCGCATTGGTTGCTATATTAAAATAAGTACTTTGATTTGTTTTCTTGTTTTATAGCATTTTTAAATAAACTATTTAGAAGTCTCTGCGTGCCTGTACTTGTAAGTCACCATTTCATAAAAAAACCAGTAAAATGGCTGAAAATGAGGTTTGACAAGTGTTTTCTGCTTAAAAATAAACTTGTTAATGGCTTAGGACAGCAAAAACTCCTATCGCTACACTTGGGGACTGTTTGATCTTTACCTAGGGGAATCCAGAAATAGCTGGAGGTCCAGTTTTGTTAGTTAAGTAAATGTTGATGAATTTCTTATCCTAGAATATGTTATATTTTTCATAATGTACATGACAATTGTAAAGGATTTATGATTGTGATTTAGTATCGGAGCACTGCTGAATTGTGGCATTAACCCTTGAAAGCCATCTTTATGTGGGAAGAGAATGTTTCATTGTGAAGCCTTAACTTGAGATGGAGAGTATCGGCTAATTGGAGGGTTGAAGCTTTAATCCTGGCGTGAAAAACCCCTTACATTCAGATTGCTAGGATCATCTTTTTATCTCCATGCTACTCTTTCTGAAGGCGCATCATTATCTAAAAATAAAAGACATCCTTAGGACATTGTGTAAAAGAAAACCACCACAACAAGACTGCGGACATCAAGATACCTCTCCTTGCACACTGGAAATAACGCTATTTGAATTTTTTTTCCTACGTCTTTCGCTTCAGTTGAAAGGGTTTCACTCATGAACTAACAAATTCAAAATATGTTGAGACATAAGTCTCATAAATAAGGTATCGGCATTTTTCATTCAAGGGATGACTGTCATTTTATGTTTTTTTAGATGTAGTATTAATTGAGATTTAGAAAGTGAAGGACTTTGTTGGCATGAGGGATTATTAACTTTGTCAATGTATTGTCAGTAGGTTGGCAGCATAATACAGTATACTATAACACTATGTTTTTGTTGGGTCCATTCCACTGGCTTAAAATGTCTCCATCGTTTTCCCTTTTCTGTGCAGCTCAAGTACCTGACAATGACGAGCAGTTTGTACCAGACTTCCAGGCTGAAAACTGTAAGTACGAGTCGCCGAACGACTAATTAAAAAATCCCTTTTAATTATTCCAGTTTTTTTCTTTTTTACCTGTGCTAACTAGGGGTCGTGTTTTATGTGAGAAGGCAAAGGTAGAAAATGTATATTGGAAGAGATGATTGTGGGCATTTGGAATATTTGGAGTTTTTGATTTGAGTGCCAGAAAGAATGCAGTGTTCTTATTTTAGATTGGTGCTCTACAAAAATGCAGTGTGTAACATCTACTTCACCTTTCAGTAAGTAAGATAGTTTTTATTCATGTAATATTGTAGTATGATAGTTTTATATTCCAAGTTGTAAATTAAAAGTTTTGGACATATAGATTACATTTATTGGTATTTTCAGGGCACTGTACCACATTCCACAGTTGGAATGATTGTACCTTCCAGGTGACTTGACAGTCAACTTTTTATCATTACACTGTTGTTTTTTTTAACATCTGTTGACAAATCGAGGCTCAAGGGAAATGGTTTGTCTGGTGTGTTTAAAACCTGAAACAGATTGTGTAACAATGAAATACACAGATTTCCTGCATTGATATTTTTATACTGCATTGCCTAGTTCAATATTAGCATCCTATCAGGCTCTGTGTTATTCGCCTCCATCACTGTTTCTGCCTTATGCAGATTTTTTTATGTTTACAGATGGAACATTAGTGTGTAACTCCATCTTTTTGATACATTAACATTGATCAGTATTGTCAGTAGCACTTTTTGATTTCTTAGCTTGTAGCAGTCTGCTTTTGCCTTATTATAAAAGCTGTAAGCAGGAATACATTTAAGCCTTTGAAGTTATTCTTGGCAAAACATGTCCCAACACTGTTAAATTGAAAGTCCTGAAATAATCCATCACTGAAATTAGTAGCTGCTTTTTGTTTTTGTTTCCTTACAGTTCTGACATCTAATTAATTAAATAAGCATTTATAATAAATGTTTAAATAGACTCCAAGATAATATACATTATGGGCCTTCAGGTTTAATGAAAGTTCACTACTGCACAGGAAATTGGCTCCACTGGAAATATATTCATTGGTACAAATTGTTTATCATCCTAAGGGAGACTTAGCTAAATCATTTCAAACTATTACTAAAACCACAGGGCTGGGGATCCCACGTACCCACATATACAAGATAAATGATATAAGATTTTTCCTGCTCATGCAAGATAAGAGGAGAAGTTCCTGGGTGTCATTAATGCACATCTGTATACAGTATATCACTTGAAAGCCAAATGCCAAACAGTATTGTCAGGGATTTTTCAGAAGGACGGACTCAGTGCTCTGAAGACATTGAAGATAAAGCAAGCTTTGCCACACCCAGTTAGGAAAATCTTGGGGTTTCTTTCTCCAGCAGAATTCAAACCTTCAGCTGTATTTTATGGACCCGTCTGTTTACCCTTTGCGGTGTCTCTTGTTGTGTTTTTCTAGTTATAAATCTGAATTGCTCTGAATGCCGATCATATAATACAGCCAGCAGACAGCCTGACTTACGTACAGGCGGCGAGAGATCATGAGAAGACAAAGGATTACCCTCACAAAACTCATGACAGTGGGACTAATTTCTTAAAAACAGTTGCGTATAGGAATTGGATGGTTGCTAAATGACAACAGTAGTTACAGGTATTTTAAAGAAATATGCCGGCTGGGTTTTAACACCTGATGAAGGAAAGTTGATGAGCATTGCCTATGTTTTTTTCCACCATGGCATGCATATCTAGCACTCCTTGTAAGGTACATAATTGCTAATTCCTTGCTAGTTAACAGTACCTCCAACATCTGAACACAGCACTAAAAGTTAATGTAATCCACATACATACCGTTAGAGATATTGCTGCATGCCTGCAATATCTCCACTGTCTGACTCAATGTACAAATGCCCTCTACTTTTGGCTTCCCTCCAACTTCATTCCCTTAAGCCGGAATCTGGTAGATTTAGTTTCAGAGAAATGATTTCAATGTCAAAGAGAACATTTCTGACACCTCTCTAACGAGTGGTGCATGTGCAGTAGACGTGATGTGTAATGTTTTGTGATGTATTCAGATGTACAGAAGCAGTGTGTCCATAAAAGTTTTCCTCTACTGGACAATAAAGCTGGTCTTATCTTATTTAATGCCACTCAATCTGATCGGCCCAATTCAAACGTGTTCTGTCACTGTGGATGAGTTAAAGAACAGTGCCGTACGCTCTTTGTGGTGTGCGTTTTAAGTTGTAGAGTGATCAGCGTGCTTACAGCTGTACAGTCGGAGAAGGAGTAAGACAATGAAGTGCTGTGTTTACAGACAGCTTATTTTTAGTCTGGTGTGGCTAGTTTGAGGTCATTCTTGGTTGTTTTCTCTGTCTTTTTTTATATGTGGTGTTGACAGAATGACATTCGTCTAGTTCAGATTTGACCTTTTTTTTTGAAGGCCTTGATTTGCAGTATGATTGAACAGTGAAAGAAAACTAAAAGGCTGTGACAATCTTATAAAGGCTCACATCAGTAAAATGTATACTGATCCTCAAGATGAATGTTGAATTTATCACATGTCCTAGTGTTTTAATAGTCATGGTTTATTCATTTATAGAAAATTGCTTAAGGAGTATGTAGTCATGTTTATTTTTGACACTTCATGAGATTGTATTTTATGAACAATCTATTGCTACCTGAATGTTATGACGCCCTAATTACTATAAAACACTGGCAGACCTATATGAAGTGCAGATGGTACAGGCACCTAATTTAGTAAATGCCTTTCTTGCTTGTTCTAATCTGACAATTTTGCAATTTCTGAACTCGGCAAACCACAAACATTAAGGGCATAATGTCAACAGGCAAGTGTGTGTGTCAGGGGAACTGGGGGGTCACAGTGGGGTCTTATGTTTGCAAATGATTTTTGGTCAGGTGATCTAAAATTACAAAGTTTTACTGAAGTGAGAGTTTATAGTTCTCCATATTTAGTATCCCACTTCATCCAGTGAAACCTTCCAGCTCGCTATAATGCAGTATGTTGTGTAGTGTCATTTTTTTTATTTGACCAAAATTATTTGACCAGAAAAAAGGATATCTTCCTGTTAAGAATATAAGATGTTTTTTTTTTCTCCTGTATAATTTGTAGCTCGTAAAACATTTTTAAAGCTACTCATTCACTCATTCAGTATAGATTCTGGAAAGGGAAAAATAATACTCCTGCTAATTGTAATTCTAAGCAGTCAGGACCAAGTAAATACTGCAGCGTTGCAGTGAATTGCGGCAGAGGTTGGTCAGGCATGGCGAACAGGTGGGCAGCGTAGGGACGAATTTGTTATTTGTAATGAAATGCCCCATTTTTGCTCCAACCTTTTCTGCTGGTTTCAAGGCAGCACATTAAAATAGCAGCCACAGAAGTCTGCCCCTTTTTGCTAAAACGGTCTTGCCTCTGACCTAAAATCGACAGGGCTTGCTTCACAGAGCCCTCATTGATGACTTGCTGCTGACCAGAGTTGGCTGCTGCCAAGTGAGAGTGGGGTGAAGAAACAGGAACAGATGGCAAGGGCACTGTAGTTGGGCTCCTGGACCTGGCATCCCAACACACAGCAGCTCTGAATGCACTTTGTGCAAATCGGAGGAAATACTCGACGCAGGCGGGGGGGGTTGAGGAACCTTTCGGGTTTGCTGTTCTGCACAGGTGTGACTCCTGACGGAGAGCTGCGGTCCGCTGGTGATGGAGCCGTACGGAAAAGAACTGAGAAGATTTACCATTCTAGCGTGGCTGGCCTGCTGAGGAAAGCAGAAGAAGTCTGACAGGGCTCTTTAACGTGTGCAGAAGAGCTATAAGTTTGAGACGCACTTTGGACAGTGGATTGCTGTAGATTAAAACTGTGTTTGAAGAGTGGGATATGCATCTGAAATGCATGTTTTGTTTTTTTAAGTTGAACCACAGTAATCTCCAGCCATTGTGAGCCACCTTTATTAAAATTCTTCAACAGAGGTTTGAAAGAACTTTGTGTGTATATATATTATAGGTTAATATACATTAATATTTTAGGGCTACATACAATATCAATGATTATTGTATCCAACATTAAGATCTATCTCGCACTATGGTATAAGAGATATTACTAAATGTTAATAGCTTATTATTCCCAGTTTGGCAGGTCTCCAAACGTTATTTACTGTAGCTCCAATAAGCATTTGCAGACCAGGTGTACCAATAACTTCATGCAGCCCGCTATGTATACTGAAGGTTGATCATTTAGGAGTCTAACAGTGACAGCTTGTGTTTGTCCATTATGCTGTTTGCAATTTCATGGTTTTCTGCTATGCTCTTAAGACCCTCTTCACAGATCAACCACCTGGTGTAAAAAAACCTCTGTCGAGGAAAACAAAAGCCATGCTTTGTGTTTTTTTTAACAGCCTTTGTTTTCTAATCAATAGCAAATAAATATTACAGCATTAATGTTTTCTTGACTTAACAAGTTTTGACCCTTTAAGGCCATATTTCACAGCTTAATGTAAATGTTCCTTTTGTGAAAGCATTTAAGAATGCAACACAATACAGGAGGCCTTGTAAGAAACATTTCTTTAAAATGGCCATTTTATCCACACTTTCTTGTTTCCTAATATTTGTCTCATAAGAATATTTATTGACATTTTTTCTCATTATTTCTTAAAATATAGCTACAGTACATAAAAGCTTTACATACTTCCTTCTCTAGCTGTTTACAAAAGAAAGGGCTTGAAACTGAAGTCAATAGATGTACAGTACATGGGTCATCCTGGTAAGCTTCAGAATTAAAGATTTATTTTTTTATCAACAACTAAGAATGAATGTACATGAAAGGCTACATGTACATTACAAAGAAGACAAAGTTTTTTGTGGAGTATTGTCATTTAATAAACTAGAAAAAGAAAGCAAAACATAAACAATTAAACCAAAAGATAAACAATTAAAAGAAATTCTATGACAAGGAATGACAAACAACTGACCTTAATGTTAGTATCTTTTTAATTTAAAAAATATGTCTGTACTTTTCAGCCTCATCAAGGTCACGGGTGGTGTAGAGTTCCTCTCTGTCCTGAAGTTGAAAGTGTGAGGCTTCTCTTTGCATGAATAAAAGCAAAGCCAGCTTGCCGATAGCACATTTTACATGTTGCTCATACTCATGCACCACATTTTCCCTTAACAATTTTTACATTTATTTATAAACCTCTGCATTTTATAAAAAATAATCACCATCCCAGAACTGCATCAGAGTTTTGTTATTGGGATGCCTGCAGGGTGTGAAAAGAATGTATCTGTAGTACTGGTCAGTAATTTCAAGTAATCTGTCACAGAAATAATGTTTGATCCCTAAAGAAAATCTCAAACTTTTAACAGTTTCTGACAGTTAGCACTTTTACAACTGTTTATTTTTTCTTGTGAATGAACTGTTTAAAACACTCAAAAAGGATTGTGGTCATGTTAACAATGGGGGGAAAAAAAGCATTATAACCGTGATAAAGACTAGTCTTTAAATGGACGTAGTGGAGTGGAGGATAGTGATATACATAGCAGTGCCATTACATGGTGAAACAAGATTTGACCTTGATTAGTTTTAGAGTAGTAAACTGATCAGCTTCTCAAAATGTTTTAATGTTTAATTGCTATCAAGTGTTAGTAGTTAGAAAATGTAGTTAAAATGTGTTTCCGAGCTTACTCCCAAAATGTGAGGAACAAAAAGTTTAATTTTTTCCCCCTTTGTATTTCCGGGTGTTCTGCCTTTTTCTGCGTGCTGTACGCTGCACCTGGTGAACGCTGCCGCATCTAAAGCAGCTTTGGCATAGAGTGTTAGTGGAGATGTTAATGTTTAAGATCACACTGTTCAGTGATGTAGAGGAGCCCTGCCGTTGACAGCTGTTGGGCAAGGGTCCAGTTCTGCTGCAGAGATTTTAGAGTGGCACGGATCATGTTAATGATATTTCTAATCTCCTTATAATTACAATATACTATTTTCGCTTCACAGGAAAAGCTATTTTTTTTAAAGAATTCGTTCTTGGTGGGATTATGGTTAGCCTCAGCTCTGTTGAGTTCAGTTCCAACCTAGGGCACCTTCTGAGTGGAGTTTCCATGTTCTCCTGCTTTCCCCCCCAGAGACATGCTTGCTAGACCAGCTGGTGTCTTTAATTCATCCCTGCGTGTGTTCGTGCCCTGCAAAGGAGTGGTGTCCTGTTCAGGGTGTGGTCCCGCCCGGCACCTTACAGTGTTTAGATGAGCCTCAGGTTGCCCTGACCATTACCAGGAATGTGTAGCTTTCTGCCAATGGATGGATGAGCTGAGAGAGTTTTACAGGCGGACATTTGTTCAAATCTGTGAGAACTTCCAAGTTCTTAATTCACTCTCTAAGGTCCTCTGTGATACTGTTTACAGAATTACATTCATTTTTAAAACTTACACTTTTAACAATTTGCACGTCTGTCTTGCAAAAAAATATTCCCAAACTACTATTATACAGAATAGAAAACAATCCTTTGATTTACCTGTAGGACATACTAAGTGTGCTCCTGTTCTTCTGCAGTAAAAAAGGGGCTATTTTCTCAGTGTGGAATTCATTTCTACCTTTTCCTTTAATTTAAAGATGCGCATCAGAAAGTCACTGAATATGTTCATTTTACTCATTGCTATTTGAGACTATTTTTTTAAAATATAATTTTGTTTCTGCCAAGAATGTAGTTAAATCAAATGGTCATTCTATTTTAAAATAAAGACATTCTTATCTTTTGATTTAATGCCTCTGCGATATTTGTGATTCAACATGAACAGAAAAAACATTTGGATGATCTGTAAAAGGCACAGAGAACTATAGCTGGTGAAGGCAAGCATTCAGAGACGGGTATTTGCATGCTAATCTAACATTTTGCTCATAGTTCGCAAATTGTCACCAAAATAAGATATCGCAGATTTGTTTTTTTATTTTCTTCCCCAGAACTATGATCTGGATATTGTAAATGCATGCTAGAAGATTCAAATTCTAGATTTTATATATTATTCAATCAAATGATAGATTGGGCAAATATTTTTCTCTCTGCCCCTTATAATGTTTTTTTTTTATATTTTAATGTAAGTAGTAGGTAATAATTGAGATATATTTATAAAATATAATGGAAATTTCATTATCATGATTTTAAATATTTTGAGTTTTCAAGCTTAGTTTTATACTGTGTTGTGTGAAGAAAGTAGTTTCTATCATACTTACCTTGGCTGTTGTAAAGAGCTGAATAATTTAATTCTGCTTCTCTTGCCCTTTGTGTATTTCCAATAATCGCTGCAGAATTTATGAACCGTTTTAAAATAAAATATTGAATACTTAGATTACGGAAAGCTGTGAAATATGTGTATGTTTCATAAAGGTGATCAGAACTATTGCAGGAAATGTCAGATATACATATCTCTTTAAAAGCTTTATCCATTTTTAAAAAAAAATCAATCATAAACATAATCACTGCAATCTAGATGTGTCTTGAGAACTGACATACAGTTTTTACACTTGACATTCTGGATTGAAAAGTGTTTGTTCCACAGAAGAGCACCAAGTTCTCTATTGATTTGTATACCTTAGGCTAGTACAGCAAAATCCTATAATGACATTTCCTGATCCATTCTAAGTGCGTCTGTTTTTATCTTAGGTGAAACAATGTTAAGTTTCGTGTGCAATACAATTCAATTATTTTACATACAAATTGTAACTAAATGGAAAATTATCAGGCTGTGGTTTCAAGGATCGCATGTTTTCAGTCGGAAGTGTTGATGTAATCGAAATTCTCTCTGAAACTCTTCCAGGCAGATCTGTTTGCTTTTTAAGTGCAGAATTTGGCTGTGGGTTTCAGGCTTTAAAAGTTACTTGTCTCTGCTGTTCTGCCTCTCAGCTCCGTTTGCCTCTTTCTCAGTCCTCACTGGTACACCTTCCTGTACCAGGCTTAAGCGAAATCTCATCGAGTGTTCCTTCGCTGCAATTTCTCCTTTGTGTTTTCAGATACCGCACGGCCCTGTTCAATGTTGTGCTGCCATTTTATTTTGTATTGAAGCTACGGCTTGATGTTTCAAGAAAGGAGTGCAGCAAATCAATTTGGACTGCCTCCTTTCTGAAATAAAGCTGTCCAGTTGATTACAGTTGCGATAAAAACATTCCCTGTCTCGGTTAAACAACATATTTTTGATATCGCAATAAGCACAAGGGGAGATGTAATTTTGAAAGTATGCTTCTCTTTGTAACTTTTTTTTTCTCTTGTTTTGGCCATATTGTAACAGCTAAACTAATCTCGGCGTTTGAAAACTTGATTCCTCCTGAGCTATCTACTCAATCTAGGCTCAGGGTCGCATGAACTGAGCTGAAAAGGCCATACAGCTGCTAATGACAGGAACACATTAACAAACAAGTTCCACTTTAAGTTTAATATCTTGGGGGCCTTTTTTGTATACACGGTAAATATCCAGGAAGACATTACTGCATTTTGGGGGGGGAGTGAAGGAATTGCTGGAACAAATGTTTTCATTTATGATTTTATTATTTTTCTTTACATGGTAGTACAAGATTATGTGTGGGCTTTTAAGGTTAGGTTCTTATTCCAAGATTGTTAGTGTAATATTGTATTTTTGACCTGTCTGGTGTGCTAAAAGTCCTAATTAGTCTTATAAGGAGGTCATGTTGATGCCGTGACTATGGCACTTGACTCCGTCAGAGGCCTCTCCTCAGGAAATTCAGCATTGACCTTTTATTGATGACCTGTAAAGATCACATCCCACAGAGGGCTGTTTGGGTTTCAGCTCTGAATGGTTCTCGTTCTTTAAAACAATTACCAGTGTTCCCGCTTTTCAAGAAACAGGTGTCAGATGTCATGTTGTCAGATTGATTTCGCAGCACAGGCTGGCACAGAGAAGTGAGGTCCAGAGCATGTGTGAACCCACAGATAGAGGCTCTGTCAGTGCCTTCAATTCTCGTACATTGAATAAATGCATTCTGCCCCTGAAATGTTATATTATCTATAAAGAGCATTTATACCATATTTGATTCACCCTTTTAAGGCATTAAAAATATATGAAGCAATATGAAACAGTCTGACTGTCATTCTGTTTATGGAAATCATGCCTTTACCTCACTGGTGTCCATCAAAACACAATGTTGAAACTGCATGCTTTTAAGGTTAAAAATTGTGCGTTAAAGGCACTTGAGTGATATGAATTTCAGGAGACGTTTACTGGCAGTCTTTTTAAACCACTGTTTTGCTGTGTAAATACACTACTGTTTTCTTGGCAGCAGGGTAGGTTTTATTGGCATTTATTTAAATTCTTTGCCTCTAGCCAGCTGGCTCCTGATTTGTAAATGCTACTCTGGTTTAGTGTTAACGACTAGAGCTTTGATGTTGGCTAATAGGGCCATTATAGCTAGCAAGCCAAACAGCTGGCAATGATGTGAATGGCCACTGCAGTCCTCATTGAAGAGATTTGATTTTTTAAGTGCAGCTGTGTACGAAAGCTGACCCAAATGACAGGTAATGAGCCTAGAAGCTATCAAATGCTTATTGAAAGTTTTAAAAGGTTAACAGTAAATAATTTTTTTCCCATTTAGGCAACCAAATATATTTTGAAAATGAATGATAAGCTCCGTGAAATTGAAGGTGGGTTTTATGGTACTCTTTATTCACATATAATATTATTGCAGTATTGTCCTTACTGGAGTATAGCCCAGTTTGTAACCTGAGATCTGGTGGTTCAGACATCCTTACTCTGTTAAGACCAGACTCCACACTGTGAGCAACAAGACGTGTTGGGTGCAGCACTGTGTGCTTTTGTAAGTTTAAAGGTTTTTGAAAAAACACTCATGAATCAAATTGTATTCATTAGATGATTATTTGCTTTAATTTTTAAGTATTACCTCTGAAATCTGCACTAATATCAATATGAAAACAGAAGCACCAGAACGGGTGTGAGAAATACAGTAAGACTCTCTACAACTTTAAAAATAAAAGCTCTCAAAATATTTAACCGTAGCTCTTCGGTGTGTGAAAATATTTTCTTGGCACGTGCTTTGTGTTTCTTTAGTCAGGTTAGGTTTTAAACTCCCAGTTACATCCAAAGCACCATCCACTTCCATTGGCTCCTTTCTCTTAGCTAGGTGATTAGGATTCAGTTGGGATTAATAGATGTTTCACAATACAGCTTTCTTCTCTGCTTTACAAACAAAAACCTGAGAGCTGAAGTATCACTGTGCATGAAGAACGATGTAGCAAACAGATTTATTATAAATAATATGTGAAAAAGTATTCTGGGGAAACATGATCCACCTCATTGTGGTGATTGCAGAGAAAACAAAAGCAATAGAATTAAAAGCATGGACACCTGTTTGCAGGTTTTAAGGCAGTACAAAATCCCTGCTCTTATTTGCTCTGAGGCCTGGATAGTTAAGACCTGAATGAGCAGCATTATTGCTGATATAATTGACTTCCATTTTCTGGCATTGTAAACAAATGGAATGAATTAATGTCTCCATGAAAGACCTGTGATCGGATAGCAGAGATACTACAGTAATGGGTTTTAAGGAGTACGTTACTGGGGCTAAATACACTGGAAAGAGATCCTAAGGACTTGACAGGTATGAAGAGCATGGCTTTGTTGTTACGAGGGGAAGGCAAGTTTAAAGGGGCAGTAGCACCAATCACAGCCTGATCAGTGCATTCGTCTTGTGATGTCTTTAAAGGGCAGTTGGTATCTTTCAGATATGATTCAGAGGTTCCAGCTTTCCTGTGAATCCCACTCAAACTGAAACATGAATAATGATAAAATCACATCTGTGAGTTTCCAAGGCTGTGATCTGTCTGTGCTACACTACAAAAAAAATTATTACCCATATCAATACTGTATTCTTGAATATACTGTATATACTTTATATCTCCACAAGTCATTCACAGAAGAATATAGATTCATTTAGCAATATATGGTCCAGTCTGTTCCTGGCTTTCCAATCTGATCTTTGCAATTATCATTTCTTTGTAGATGTTTTAAACGGGCAGAATGCTGCTGACAAGGAGGGTTGACCTTTAAATTTTAATGTGAAAACTGTCAGCCACAATGCTTTTCTTTGATGGGTTTTGTTCTTGTCTCTATCTCCTACTCCTGCAAAATGTTTGTAGTTTGAAAACTGATTGAGGAAAAAAATGCAATGGTCTGTACTGTTTTTTTTTTCCATGAAGGCCAGAAATTAATTTTGCTACAATTACCTCTTTATCATTTATTTTTCCTAAAGCAGGAATGTCACACCTAGTTGCTGTGGGACCTAATGTATGCTGTTACATAGCTGGTGTAATTATTTTATTATCCGCATAATTGCAACATAACTTCTAACCAGGCTCCAGGTGTTTGATAAGTTAGGGTACCTTTAACTCAAGAGAAGGTTTTTAGAAATTTAACAGACCTTAAAAAAATATTATATTTGTCTAAAAAACTCATTACATTTATTCCAACCTAAGTAGTCATTAAACAAATGAAAAATTAGTAAATACATATTTATACGTATCGGTAACAATTAAACAAAAATGTTGCAAAAATGTTACTGTCAAACTGAAGAGGTTCAAAATGGAAAAGGAATACCCTGTTCGTTATTTTCACCAAATGCATTAGTTTTTCTTTCTCAGTATGGGCTGCATAAAGGGGAGGCAGCCAATATTCTCTTTAAATTTGTATGAAGCTTCTCTTCAGAGTAATAGCTGTGTGCAAAATGAAAACGAGGGCTTGTACCTGTGAAAAACAGTTAAAGAAAGAAGAAATCTGGGTCACTTCAGCAGGTGCAGTAAGGGTGTAACCTGACTGAGACCTCCATAATGATTGAAGTGCAGCTGGAATGATAGAGGTGTGCAAACAGAGCGACCAGGGCAATATGATGTTGTTGCTGTACCACGGTGAAGTTTACTTCCATGCGTGTTGTTGTATGCAATATGCTTTTACATGCATCAGGATAATCCATTGATTAGTCATCTAAAAAAAAAGCCCTGCATCCCAGCAAGTCTCTCTTATTTTTGAGCTGCAGCTGAAGTTGTTAGCAGAATGAAATATACCGAAGATTGAAGGCAGCAGGCTGGAGCCTTGTTCAGCATAGATAATTTAATTAGTGTTGATCATGAGTCTAGATGATGGGGATTTGATCAGGAATAATTTAGTACTTAACAGCCTTTTAAATGTGCTTGGTCCTTGTGGGAAGGTAAAGAAAATTGCTGAGATTAATGTGATGCTTTTTGATGTGCCCATATTGGCAAGCTGCAGAAAAAAAAGGTTAGGGTCTTATTGGAGTTTGGCAGGCCCTGAGACAGGAGTTTTATTTCGTGATGAGGCTTTCATTATCCATCTGTATTATAAATGGGATTTAAAGTAAGGTCTTCTGAATCATTGCTACAGAAATGACAGCTGATTCATGCCTCAAAATAGCTGTCATACGGGAGCTGGTAAGAAGTTTGTGTCTCTATGCAAATGTTGATTATGCTTTGAAACAGTCAGTGATAATGAGTTATTCAGTGCGCTGACCTCTTAATATTCCCTCCCCCTTCCTCCTGCCCATTTGTAGTGGCTTTTCATGGCCTCCCGCTGAAAATCAAAAAGGAACCCCAGAGCCCCTGCTCTGAACTGAGCTCCACTTGCACTCAAGAGCCATCTTTCAAGTTCAGCTATGGGGAAAAGTGCCTGTATAATGTCAGGTAAGCATTAACTAGATGTGCCACATAAAGGGGTGTACATTTTATGGAAAATGTAACTTTGTAATTAATATAGTCGCTAAACACTGACAAATGAACACCTGCTCCTGTTTTCGGCTTCTTAAAAAAATCCCTTTAATCAGCTACAGTAAAATGAAATTAGCCCCTAAATGCATCCTTTCAACACCATTCAACAGAGAAGAATATTGTTAACCATAATAATTGTAATTGAAATTCTGTATAATGTCTCCATCTTTGCTTTTGAAACCCAAGTAAAAAGGGCAATCGAAGTGTTCTCAAAGTTCAGAATGAGGAGCTCAAAACCCATAGAGAAACAGAAACAGAAAACAAACTGGTTACTAAGGGTGTCCTTTTATGCACAAATTGGCTTCATTTTAATATCCTTTTAAATGCTATGAATTACCGTTTTAAATGTAAAAAAATTTCTAGGTAAGTGCTTGGTTGCCTAGATACACTTTGGTCCGATATTGATTGAATTGGCAGTGCCTTTCTCCGGCACTTTGATTGTGCAAATAAACCATGGACGCAGCTTCAAAGTTAACAACTTGAAAGTGAGTTATTTAAGTGCTCATTCTTGTCAGTTTTTTGGAATTTCTTTTTTTTGGAGTAATGCACATTAAACACGTTTGGCTTTTTACACAGGTAAATGGGGCACGCCTCATTGACCGATATGTCAAATTTATGCGCTAGCCATATTTGTAACATCAGTTTATAAAAACTGTCCTGGAGGGGGGAGGGGGAATTCTTAATTTTGTGCAGGTAAACTCCGGGCTTCAAAAGCGCTGGGGTTAAACTACACATTTACTGACCAGCTGTAATGACAGTTGCTTCATTAGGATGACAGTTTAGTCCAAATGTTGGGCTTGATCCAGAGACTGTGAGAGGTGCAGATATTTGGAATACAGCTTAAAACATGGAGCTCACTACTCATTAAAATTCCATGGTAGTCTCTCCGAATGACTGGGGCTATTAACCCATATCCAGACTAATCCTTCCATAGACTATCGGCCAGTTTGAGTTTTCCTTACCTAGGCCAGTTCTCACAAGCTCTCTCTCTGTTTCCATTCTCCTTTAATGACCGCTTGCACAGAATGATGGATTGAATCTTCACGAATCTGTTTAGAATTCAAAAAAAGTTAAAACTTGAACGTTCAGCATTTTTCTCTGTTGTGTAATGAAGATAAAATGCTCCTTCAAAATGATTTTAAAAAGCAGTAACCTTACACTGCCAGTTGCAGAACTAAACTAATAACATGGATTTTTCCTTCAAAAACATTAATCTTTTTTTTAAATAAGGTCAAATGAGTTAATCCATGAATGTTGATGGACGAATCTCTACATAGATATGACATCAAATGCAGGCAAGAAGGTCTGTTTTAAATCAAAAGTAATAAGATTAGATCAGGTGTGCTCTGAAGAATAATAACCTAACAGCCTCAATAAGAAACATTCAAGCTTTCCATCTTCAAATTAAAATTAAAATTTTCTAGAGTCAGAGTCAATTGTTCATACACTGGTCTGTAGCATAAAGCTTTATGCTGAAGGGCACTTCGTAATTAGCATTTTAACTTAGACATGTAGTATAAATTAGAAGCAATGGGTTATCTACTGAATATTTTATGTTCATACTTTTTTGATATTGAATGGTGATATTGATGGAACCATGCACGAATATGGGTCAGTTGCTGCATTATTAATGCAGAAGCATGGTTTGTTAATCATATATGCAGCATAAGCTGTTTCCCAGGAGCTAAATGGCAGTTTATGTACATAATAACTTTTAATATTTTTATAAAGGAGCATACTCCAAGTTTACAAACACTCCAGCTCTCATGGAAATCCAGCCCGCCAACTGTGAAGAATAGAAGACCATTTCCTAGTAGTTTTCTGATGTATTTGCTTTGAACTCTAGCTGCCTGGGTGCTGAAGGTCTTTTCTTTTTCATCTGGAACCTAGTGCCTATGATCAGAAGCCACAACTGGGAATGAAGCCCTCAAGCCCTTCGACTCCATGTAGCACACCAGTGTCCCCGCTTCATCATGGCTCTCCTAATCCTGCTCCCACTCCCAAACCAGACAGGACCTACCCTGCTCACCTTCCACCTTCCCAGCAAATGCCAGACACCTCCTTCCCAATGGACCACAGGTAAGCTGAGCCAGAAAGTGATGACTGTGTGCTTAGGAGAAGCCCCTCGACCTATCCAGCTTTTTGAATCTCAGACTAAACAATGAGCTGTCTGGGCTTCTCCTGAGTGTCTTTCGGGTCAAAGATCACCATCTTGAAACTGAAATCTTAAATTTGGCACGGTGGATATCTTGATCGGCACCCATTTCATCACTTAAGTCTTCTAATCAGACATGTTTTTTTCTCGCATGCTGTAATAAATATACGAGTACTTTGTATGTGTATGCTTGTGAAGCTTAAAATGAGAGACAAGAATGCACACTCAGTTGTTGGAAGTGCTGTCAGGCAAAGATCGGTGATAAGATTAAGATGAGGTGGAGGCAGAGGAGTAGAAACAGTGTGCATCCAGCTCATCTTATTGTTTCAGTATTGTTTCTGGTAAGTTTGAATCTTACCAGATATTCACTCTGCATGATATCAGAATCGGGTGGAGAAGAAAGAGAAATTGCCATTTCCTCATTTTCACTGAAACAAACAATAAGTAGTTTGATATCATCAGTGACACTCAGTAAAGCCCAAAAGCACATAGCGACCCTTAAGAAACACAGTGCTCCCAGTGTACAGCTAGGAAACATGATCTCGGTTCTAGGAATATTGATCAATTGTGTTAATTGGTTTAAAAGCCCTAGAATCTATTTCGTTCTTTTATGATTAAGCAAGGTAAAATTATGGTGACTTACTAAGCCTTGCGGGTTCTATTTTTTTAAAAAAAAACACTCGGGGATCTAGATCTGCACTGCTTCCTACAGGGCCTAAGCGCCCAAGGGTTCGGAAAACAGAGCCCCATTTGTTTCCGCGTTGGAGTGTCCCGATTTCCGAATCGTTTTCTTTTCCCGCAGGTTTAGGCGTCAGCTCTCGGAGCCCTGCCGGTCATTTCCCACCCCGTCTGCGATGACCAGGGATGGAAGACCCCTCTACCACCGGCAAATGTCCGAGCCGAGTATTCCATTCCCCCCCCAGGGCTTCAAGCAGGAGTTCCCTGACCCCGTGTACGAGCACAACGCCATGCTGGGCACCCCGGTTGCTCAGAACTACCCACCAGCCATGATCATCAAACAAGAGCCGCGGGATTTCACCTATGACTCAGGTGCGTCAGGGGCCGAGCCTTTGTTGCCCAGGTTAAGGCATTTCAACTTCTCTGCATTTAACCTTGCCTGGTGAGGCCGGACACTCTACAGCAGCCAGGCTCAAATTTTAAAGTATGTTTTGGCGTCTGCTAATTCTCCTATTTACCGAGTCGTTTGAGAACTCGACTAGTTTACCAACTGTACCAGAATCTACATCATTGATATAAGTTATATTATATAATTTAACTTAAGATTCATCAATGACATCCTACCATTCTGAGTCGTAAACCATGTACTGCCTTAAAAATATACTGCTAATATTTATGATTCTAAGAGTGTTTGGTTAATATTTTTTTTTACTTTAAATAAAATGAAGGGGCAGGACTGATTCCCTTTCAGTTACAAGGTTGCAGATCAGTACTGGTTTGTATTAATTAACTTTATGAGCTTTACATTACTTTACAAAGCAAGAAAACTGTTCTGTAAGGCACCAAACAACCTTGTATTCAACTTTTTAAATAGCAGTTGAAAATTTGAGGCTGTGATACATTCTAGAAAATGAACATTTGATCTGGTTTGAGAATTAAGAGCTATGATCTGGATTTAGATTGCACAGGGTCAAATGGACATGTGTCATTTCCATAATCCTGTAATGGAAAGATTTTTTTAGACCTGCCACGTCAGCCTGTTAAGAATGTAATTGGTCCTCTGAGGCCCAGGCCTTGTAGTTCAACCCTGACATGAATGAAACTCCAGCAGCTTTGTGCCTTCATTCATAAAATGGAGGCAGAAAATGCACTAGAATCCCCAGCTAGACTGGAATGTTGCTGTTCTACAGCTGCTTCCTGTTCAGATCAATTTGATAAAAGGCTCTGCACTAGCAGGCCTGTTGCTTGTAATACAAAACCTTCGTCCTGACTTCCTGTGTTCACAAGTGTGGAACTTAGTCAACAAGAAGTGGATTGAGACTGGACCTTTCGTGCAGTGTTTCAGTTTGAAAAGTAAACAGTATCTGATGTTTCATGTATTTTGTGGACAAAGAGGCAAAGTGCTTATACATGCTTATACTGGTATCCTTACTGGTGTAATAAGTTTTAACTAGAAATAGATTACAATAAACTTTACCTTGGTAGTATGTACATTGGAATTTTTAAACTACAAATACATATTTAATCATAACTGTTTTTTTGTTTAAAGTATCTTTTTACCAAAGCAGGTTGTACTCTCATCTCTATATTTCATTTTAGTTAAGATATGTAGTCTTTTGAACTTTCTATTAATCAGATTGACCATTCACTGGAATTTATTACAGTTAATTCTAAATCTCATTTGTTTGCTTTTTATCATATAGGATAGAAATGCAGGGAGTTGGCAATTTAATTAGCGGTAATTTCCTTGGCCAGCCATTACTTTGATGAAGTTCAGAGCAATGTTTATGGCTCCTAATTAACTGTGGTAGTCATTTTATTGAACAGCCACTTTGTAAATGTTTCTACAATTTGATTAGAATCTGACCTATTACATTAGTAATGAATAATTGCAGAAAACAGAAAAGTTGAAATAATATCCTGGTTACCGGGTAACGTTCTACTTCCCAGACAATATTTTATGGCAGTATTTTTAGAACCGTGGTTTTCATGCCTAGCTCATGCCTAATTTCCTAGAGCAAGCCGTGCTTTAAATTATATACAAACCAAAATTTTGAAAAGTCTTTTTTTGACGATTAGATTCATATCGCAGAAGGTTGGGAAGACAGTGTCCATGTTACTCAGGTAGAAATTCAAATGTGAGTTTTAAGTATGCTTACTTTTCCTGAATGGCGCTGTAACCTGAAATTATCTGGAATTGAAAATGGCTTATGGCTAGAAAATGAAGTTTACCGCCTACCGACTGTACTGTAAATCTTGATAACCAATTACTCTGTGGTAGATGCGCGAGTTACATACAGGTATTTGCAATCTGCATCTGGAAAGCAGGTGATTTTTTAAAATATGGACTTTTAGTTAAATATGTGTTAGTGAAATAACTCTTACTTCATTTCAAATAATCTGTAGCCCACACGAGAGGTGTAGTTATTATTGTTGTTGATGATAATAACAATTTTCTTTACTCGCTATATAATAACATTTTGTGAAAATGTCACTTTTTTGTTCCAGGAAGGGACACATTTTATCAAGAATTATTCAGTTGTTTGGCGTTTCTTGCCAAAGTACACAATAAAGAGATTTAGAAATGCCAGGACTTTGCACCTCTGACATCTGCTTCATATAGATGTAGGATTCTGTATGTGTGGCATCATCACTATAAAGGTCAATCTTATAAGAATAAACCACATTTGACATGACGTAGTCTTCAATAGAAAATTGCTGTTAAAAAAATCTGATTGTTTTAAATTGCATTTAAATAAAACAAGCCATTGAGGCTATCTTCAAACTTAAGTCATGACAGAGGTGTATTGTATTTTTTGAGACCTCCAATTAATATACAGTAAAAAAGGAACCGTTTGTGTGACGGTTGGTTTAAAAGTTAAAAGTCTGAAAAGTGTGTGGTTTATTTACTAGGTCTATGTAATTAAACAAGGAAGAGTCAATCATCTAAAAACATAAGCTTACGAGTTCAATCCTTAGATAAGTCCCTTAAACTACATTGGCTTAGTAGCATTCATTTGACTCCAGTATTTAAATGGAACTGAAAATTAACCAATTTGTAATTTCATTTATTTTCAAACGAATCATGGCAGTAAGAAAACTTCCATGATGCAATAGATGGTGTAAAGGCCATGTGCACCTTTTTAAATAGCAGTGATTTGTTTAATTTAATAAGTGCAATATTTTAAACAATATTGGATTTCACCTTAATGTCTTTCTGTGTTATCTAATCTTGAATCTAGCAGGAACCATGCCAGGCAATGATAGCATAACAGGACTGTGTTCAGATATGTATTGCTCTGTGGCTGTTTCAGAAATCTGTCATTTTTGTTAGCTTTTTTTCCTTTTAAAGTCCAGTTGCAGCTCAAAGCTGCAGTCCCCTTACTCCCTCTTTATTTAATTTTTTAATTTTTGCTTTTTTGCTTACTTTACAGAAGTGCCTAGCTGCCATTCAATCTACATGAGGCAGGAAAGTTTCCTGGCACATTCCAATAGAACTGAAGGTAAGTTTGTGGAGAACATTTTTCTAATAATGATTAGTGCCCTGGGTTCCTGAGAAAACGCGTAAATGTCAAATACATTTAAAAGTACCTTATTAGCTTGTCGTACTCATCATCTGAATACCCCCACTTTTTAATTCTATTTAACAAATGGTAGACAGAAAAGCTAGATAATATTCTGACCATGACATGATAAATCGTTTGTCTGTGGAACCAACCAACTCATTTTTTCAAGTCACAAATCACTCACATCTGTAGACATTATTATCCGTCGTTGGGCTTGAATCTCTGGCAGCTCTTCACTCTTTCTTCCTTTTTCCAGGTTGCATATATGATAAAGTACCTAGGCATTTCTATGATGACACCTGTGTGGTCCCGGAGAAGTTTGAAGGTGTGTTTTGGTTGTTTTTTTATCCCAAGATCTACAGGGCAGAGTTAAGTGAGCTCTGTAGGTGCTGTGCTGTGCCTGTGCGAATGGATGTGTCTGACTGGCAGTCCTCATCCACTACCTTTCTCTTCTCAAGGGGACATCAAACAGGAGCCCGGCTTGTACCGGGAAGGTCCTACGTACCAGCGCCGCGGCTCCTTGCAGCTGTGGCAGTTCCTCGTCGCTCTGCTGGATGACCCTTCGAACTCCCACTTCATAGCCTGGACAGGGCGGGGCATGGAGTTCAAACTCATAGAGCCGGAAGAGGTGAGGACAGGAGAGAAAGGCTCCCGGAAGCTAGCCGGCTGTCCAGCGGACTCCTGTTTTCAGCTGCCGGGTTTAGACTAAATCATCCAGAGCAAGTCTTGTACATTTTAGGTTTTAACCCGCCTAGGAACACAACTGAAATCTGCTGCAACTTATGGATTTAATCTTTGTAATGTGAGGCAGTGCAGGTCCATCTTTTTTTATTTTGCCCCTATTTCTGAGGCCAGAGCTACTAAAGGCCTTCTGCGTATGTGATCAGAATTATGCATATACTGGTATCCATCAATCAATCATTGAGCGATGGGATATGTCTGGGGCAAGTATACTTAGAGATTTGTAGCACTGGGTGACTTAGTGTGCTTTAGCTGGTGAAACATCACCTATAAATGCTGTGCCTCACCGTGGAAGGTGTTGAGATTGAACTACGGGAGATTTCCCAGTAATCAGAATCTGCCTGTTATAGAGAAAACTCACAAATCATCTTTCGGACCTGTCCATTAGATGCAGAATAAGGGAAGGAAGAGTTGATTCATGTGCAGACTAAAATTCAGGCGATTCAGCTTTTGATCTGACCATTCATTTTAGCAATCTGAATGTTTCATAGCAAAACAACTTCTCATAAAGTTGAGAACTAATGCTGTTTAAGCTGCTCTCATGCTTTAACCTAACTTTGTGTTATGTGTAAAGCATTCAGCTGCATTATAAAATTCAGCATCATTATCAGAATTGAGTTCCAACTTTAAAATTGAAATACTTGTCATGTATGCCAGTAGTTTTAGGATTGAAAATACCTTTTGCTTTTAAATAAGTATTTTACGAAGGATTTTGAAGTTCTTTCTATTTAAAAATGAAAACGCTTTTATTAATTTTGTTTCATAAAGACAACTTCAAGCAGGTGCTTCCAGTTTTTGTTTGAATGTATGGTTGAGTTGAGTGTTGCACCGAAAATGTTTTCTAGAAAATGTTGAGAAATAATGGCAGTAACCTTTATCCATTCCTATATCATTAGAACACCCTAATTTTCTTCTTAAAACCTCCTGTAAAAATGGAGATTAACATAATAAATGCAAGATTTCATTCTATTTAAGGGGATACAATTTAGAATTACAAAAATACTACTATTATTTTAATTAGTAATTATATGTAGATGCAAACAAGGAAAGACTATCAGAATTTGCAGCTTCACAAAGAGAATCTTGTGTGCAAGGATTTAAGTAAATATAGCCTGCCTTTCAACTCTTAAATTCATCAGCCTTGAGTATTTATAGCTTGTATAAATATAGGCTATTTATACACAAGTGTTAGGTTATGTGTTGCTTGTGGTGGTTGTAAGGTTGCTGCTATTCAAATAAAGACCTAATGACTCCTTTGTCAGTTACATCTCTATCTGAAAACTCTTTAACCAAAGTATCAGATTGCTTCTGGCCATGTGTTTGTACAATAATGTTCACACTGTTTAGATGTTACAATTATCTGTCCCATGTTTTTTAAATACATTTGGTGTCATCCTCCATAATCTTTAGGATTTCTTAACAGTGACTTCGGTAAGCATTAGGTCTGCTGGCGATTAACACAGGGGTTCTCTGGACAGTGTACCATTTTGTATGTAGTTATTTATTTGCTCAGCATTTGCCCTTATTCTGGATGAATAAACAGAAATCCAGTGGTTCAATAATATAAATGTAACTACGTGCTATTTAAGTAGAAAGAAAACCTTTCCTCAAAAAGTGGTTTGTAAATTTCAACAGTGCTTCATTCCAAATCATTTTCAAAAAAAGAAACTAATGTACTGTGTAGCAAATATTTGGGCTCCTTTAAACCTTAAAGAAACCCTTCCCCTTTTTTTCTGTTGTCAGGTTGCGCGTCGCTGGGGGAT